>NC_142209.1:8392164-8671499 GCF_049639895.1 Pseudopodoces humilis
AGGAAAGGAAAGGAAAGGAAAGGAAAGGAAAGGAAAAGGAAAGGAAAGGAAAGGAAAAGGAAAGGAAAGGAAAGGAAAGGAAAGGAAAGGAAAGGAAAGGAAAGGAAAGGAAAGGAAAGGAAAGGAAAAGGAAAGGAAAGGAAAGGAAAGGAAAGGAAAGGAAAGGAAAGGAAAGGAAAGGAAAGGAAAGGAAAGGAAAGGAAAGGAAAGGAAAGGAAAGGAAAGGAAAGGAAAGGAAAGGAAAGGAAAGGAAAGGAAAGGAAAGGAAAGGAAAGGAAAGGAAAGGAAAGGAAAGGAAAGGAAAGGAAAGGAAAGGAAAGGAAAGGAAAGGAAAGGAAAGGAAAGGAAAGGAAAGGAAAGGAAAGGAAAGGAAAGGAAAGGAAAGGAAAGGAAAGGAAAGGAAAGGAAAGGAAAGGAAAGGAAAGGAAAGGAAAGGAAAGGAAAGGAAAGGAAAGGAAAGGAAAGGAAAGGAAAGGAAAGGAAAGGAAAGGAAAGGAAAGGAAAGGAAAGGAAAGGAAAGGAAAGGAAAGGAAAGGAAAGGAAAGGAAAGGAAAGGAAAGGAAAGGAAAGGAAAGGAAAGGAAAGGAAAGGAAAGGAAAGGAAAGGAAAGGAAAGGAAAGGAAAGGAAAGGAAAGGAAAGGAAAGGAAAGGAAAGGAAAGGAAAGGCTTTTTAAATCCTTTTCAAAATAACAAGCAGATAGAAAAAGGTACAAGAAATTCCTTGTTAGGAAAGGCTGCACAGCTGAACCTTATTGGAAAACACAAGACTTCCAGTAACATATGAAATATTATTCAGAAACAGGAGGTGAACAATTGCTCACTTAGGAAAAACAAACTTTATTTGAGGCAAAGAAGGCTGTACAAGAGCTGTGTCCTAGTGTCTGTACACACTTTAGCAGAGGAAAGTCTTGGTCTGCTGGTGAGTGCCAACACACAAATTAATAATATTCGCAGTTATTGTGCTATCCCAACTCAATAGTTCCTGAAAAGCAGAGAAGCATTATCTCCAAGGAAAATAAGGGACTGTCAGCAAAAGAATCAGGTTTAATTATACTTTATGCAAGGCAGGTTTGCTACAAGTTGATACAAGAATATGAAATAAAAGACATTATTAAGTGCTGATTATAATTGCTATGTTTCATAAAGGATTAATGATGTAGTGGACAGTGTGCAATGGGAATTATTCCAAAATGCCAGAGTGGGGCTGTAGTCGAAAATGTTATTTTTACTGAAAATATCAAATATTCATTAGAAGCTGCCTGTTTCAGCATTTCAGTAGATTTACCGTGCTTAGATAAAATGTTTTGTTTCAGTGATATTAAAATTATTTCAAGATTATTTTTTGATCAACTACAATTTTATTTAGGCTGGTATTTTTCTAAAGCTGACATATTTTGACTCAGAGACACCAAGGAGATGACATTTTAATTACAGAGAAGTTGGGCAATTGAAAGTTTTATATCGTAAATTTTTATCCTCATGGGATTACAAATAAGAAAAAGGGCAGATATGCATAACTTTTTATTACTATTTAGTTCTAGGCTTATTTGAATTGTTTCAATTATTATTAAGAATCTGAGTTATCATTTCATCTCACACCCAGGAAAAGGAGTGGAAGAAATTTTGTACATTCACATAAATAGCAGTGCTCATAAAGAAATTACTACTCATCCCTGAAACCATGGGGATCTTTGTGTTTGAGGTTGCAGGAAGAGGAACAGTCAGTCCTGCCCATGACAGCAGGTACACACAGCATCCTTCCTGCAAAAAAAACAGGTATTACTGTGGGATTTGAGGGAAATCTCACAGCACAAAACTTAATTTGCATGGTGTCTTTCTCCTTCAGCTCTTACTTGCACTATGTTGTTGCATCTTCTACTGCATTGTTCAGTAACTGCTTGAAGCATGACCATGCAAAGTGCTAATTTTGTTTACATCATTGCTGCAGACTAAAGTGCTCTCCAGCAGCTCATAGCACCCATACAACTCCTGAAAATAAGGCCTTATTATAAACCCTATAAGGATTAATCCTTATAAAAGATTACTTGGGGTGAATGCTCTGAGAACAGGTGGCCCTAAAAGCTGATGTCCTCAACTGGAAGGAAAAGGGAAGGAAAAATGTCTCTCAAACTGGAGAGTTGTTTATCAGGAGACAGCATTTCCAGGCTTTCTGTGGGTCTTTTATAAACTGCATTTGTAGTGTTTTGCAGTCAGGAATTCAGCTGTGCTGTAACTCAGGGATGGTCACTGCCCTGGCAGCTGGACATGGGGGCACAAGCAGCTCTTCCAGGGGAGACCTTGGCACAACTGGAATGTGCTGCCAGGAGAGAGCAAAAGTCAAGACTGGATAAGCAGCAGGGGATTCCCAGAGGAGAGGTAGAGCCTTCCCAGAGCTCTGCTCTCGGCAGCAGAGCTGTTTGGGGGTGCTGGAGGGGCTGTGATCCCAAACAGGATTCCTATCATGCTGCAAGCAGAGGGGATTGATCTTCCATTAAACATTCACAAGGCTTACGAGTGAGCTGTACAAGAGGAAATGTGAAAGCTGAAGATTCCAGGAACACCCTGCTTTAGATCCTCGATGATAACATCTTGGGAAAGTGGAACTGAAATGTTATTTTAAGGTTCTATTTACCTTAAATAATCTTTGGGCTTTTAAAATCAAAATATTTTTCTACTGTATTTGTTCAGCCAACGACAGGAATGCAAATGGTTTTGTGTAGTGGACAAGACCTGGCATCTCTGTTTGAGCTCTGATCTCATTTTAACGGGGAGCTAAACCTACTCTCTCTAGGTATTTTACTTCCTTACACATTTACACTGTATCAGAATAAATATTTTCTTTTTTCTAGCAAGTGTTCCAGGATACAAACTACAGGAGTAATCAGCATGTACCTGACCTTATGTTGTTTGGGAAGCAGCTTTAGGGATTTTAAGAACAAAATGTGTTTTAAGAGTCTCCTATGGCCATTGCCAATTGCACTTGTTTAAACACAGAGAACAACTCCTTCCAGCCTCAGTTTTCCCAGCTGGAAAGAGATAAGTATTGAGACATTTATGGAAGTCATAATACCTGTATCTGTAAAATATTATTGAAAGCACAATGGGATGGGATTTTCAATGTGTTTTCCAGCATGATATTCTTCCTGCAAAAATAATTTTAAATGGGGGTGCCCTCTGATCTGTGTAGCGTAGAGGTTCTTTTTCCTTTGTGATTTTAAATGATCTCATTTCACTTCCATGCAGCAATGGAGCCTCCCTAGCTCCAAGCAGTCACTGCTGCCCCTAAAAGGCATTGTTTCTGTTCTCCCTGAGATGCCCCAGTGGTGATTATCTGTGTCTCTGTGCAGATGCACCTGGGCCTCTGAGCTGCACTCCAGTGACGAGACAGGAATATGGCCCTGCCAGCATAATTTCTTAACAAAGTAATAACCATGGAATCATAGGGTGATCTAAGCCACATATTAATAACTACTCAAAAATGTGCAAATAACCAAAGCTGACAAGATTCAAGTATATTTATTTTCACAGGCAAGTAGGCCATATCACTCACACATGCCTTGAACATTTTTGGGAAGGTGCAGATGGGGATGGATGGATGAGCTGGTTTAAACATCTCACATGAAGCTGTCAGTCAGACTGCTGACAGCAGCAAAGATATGTTATTCCCAGCATCAGAGTTGCCCGATGTTATATTTTTATAATTTTGTACATGCTCATTTTAAACTGCAGCCCTAGCTGTTGTAGCTGGATCATCCAGAACAAAAGTGAATCTTTCAAACAGAAGGTGCAAGACAGGCAGGATAAGAAGACAGCAGTAAATCCCTTCACCTGCAGGAGCCCTTTTGGTTTCTACCTGCCCTTTATTGCAGCAGGTCTTTGACCTCAGGCCGTGTCAAAGCAAGCATTAACTGGTTGGCACTTTGCTTGTTGGCCAAGCATGGGACACTTCTGTGACAAGTTTATTGACACCATAAGGAAAAAAAGTGTTGGATATATTAGGGATTTTAATTTCTCTTTCTGTATAACACAAACAGAAGTAATGGCAAAAATCAGAAGCCTGGCAGACCTGTGCAAAGGATCATAAAACAATAAACTTGAGGGGGATTAGTTTGCCCATATCTTACCTTAATCAAGATAAATCAAAGAGTAGAAGCATTCTATGGAAATTCACCCCTTTGGAAATCCTAAGCATTTAAAATATGCCAAAGAGAATGATTAAAATTAAAGATAGAATACTTTTAACATAGAATCTGGTCTTTTAAATTCAGCATCTGCTTCAGTAAGGAGTAAATATGCAAAGTGTAGTAATTCTCTTTCGCCTTTCCATCTCCCACCTGGCTTTTGACTTAATTGTTTAAAGACAATCAAAAATAGGTTTAAAAAATTGTAAATGCTCACCTTTGTTTTAATCTATACCCAGACATTTGAATATCTAACTTCTCCCCGAGGCATCTTTACAAGGATGAGACATCAAAATCCTTTCAATAGCTCCAATAAAGCAGTATTCTTCTAAATACAAGTTTGGAAGCACAACTAATGAGGTAAACAATGATTAGTTCAGAAATGTCAGGGGAATGAGGAGTAAAGAACGTTTGTTCTGCACCTGCTGGAGTTATGCAAATTTGCCAAGAGGCACTGGAGGCTTCGCCCTGGGAGGTGTCCTCAATAACGAGGCAGTAGTTGGTGTTTACACCAACATCAAAGAAAGGCAACTTTCTGGGCTTATCAAGTGTCTCAGGACACTGATGTTGTGATGCTGTGCAAGAATATTTTGAGCCTTAGGATTCCAGCCCCTCTGATACTGTTGTCAAGCAGTTGTGACACTGAATCTTGATATGCAAAAGAATTTACCCAACACTGATGAAAAACCAGCAGCTGAAATATTCTCATCCTGAACGGACACAGTCACTTTAAAAAAAAAAAAAAAAAAAAAAAAAGTTAATCTAAAAGGACCTATTTATTTATTTGTAGTAGGTCTAAATAAGTGTAGATCTATATTAGGGGTTTATGTAGCATGTGTAAGAGATGTAATTTAATGATACACTAAAATACCTACACTGAGGACAAATAATGCCATTAGCAAGCTCTGCTGACAATCCTACTGCTCTGTAAGTAAATTAAAACCAAGGCCTGTCAGAAAAGCTAACAGTCCCAAGGGGTTAGAACATCATGTTTACTATATTTAGAGATCTTAACAGAGAACCAAAGTTAGTAGATGCAAATTACTTTTCAGATAAAATGCTAGAATTATAATTACCATTATTAAAAATGGTAAAGTGGACCCTAAGTTTTGTGATGTGTAATGTAAGTCTGCTCTGTGAGAGCTCAATACAAAGCCCACTGAAGTAAATGAAGAGACAGAAAATAAATGCACAAGCCACAGAAATTTTAACTGGTAATTTTAACCCTCTGGTCTTAAAACCGATTTAAAACTACGCATTTGAGTAAATTATTCACAATCAATGTCCGATCAATTTGAATTCTTTTTGCTCACAGCATGCCCAGTAGCAGATTATTTTTGCAGTTTATTCAATGTTTGAATGCAGTGAGAATATTTCACTTGTATTTTGTACTAGGCGTAATTTATTGTATCTGCTTGACACCACACCCAGAGTGCCAGTTAGCTGGGATGACTGCATGAATCTGCTTTGATTGGATTAACATAAGTGGGTTAAGCAAGCAGATGTATAGATGAGCTGAACCACATGGGAAACATGCTCATCTGTCCACTTCAAGCTTTTTCTGTGGCTTCAGAGGGAAAATAATTTAAATTGATATACTTCTTTCCTGGAACAGTGCAAAGAAATGGATGCTGATGTCTACCTGCTATACACACAAAAATAATATTGTTCAATCAGAAAAGAAAAAAAAAAGTTACAGCATCTGAAACCCTCAAAGGAGATGATACCAGAACCTTCCCATTGCACACTATGAACCTGGAAAGCTTTTTCCTATACATTTGGCATCAAATCATTCTGGAAGAATTGGATCAATAGAAAGTTACCAAGGCCAGAAATCCAGATGGTGTTGGTTTCAGCCAGCTAAAATTAGCTTCATTGGGTTTCACTCACTTGTCTCTTACTGTGGATCCATGAGAATATATGGATAACTGGAAAAGAGCCAAAGCTGTATTCCATTCATTATTGAATCTGACTCCAGTTTTTCCTGATAGAGGAGAGTATATTAGATTACATTCTTTTTTTTAATCTGAAGTACCTAAGAAATTACATTTCAACCAACAGCTTGATTTTCTGTGATGAAAATTGTGTATCTGTTTGTTAATCAATTTTCAGAACACAAATGTTAAATTTTTACTTTATCAACCAAAACCTCAGATGACTTAAAAAAACCTAACTAATGGCTTTTTAATAAATGTCTGGATATGTCAGCCTTGTTGGCTTCAGATATGATTTTCTCTTCTTTGTTAGTTATATTTTAGCAGTGTCCCAGTACCTTAAGCTATATTTTTAGAAAGGTTTTTTATCTAAAATTAGACACCACAGCAAGTTGCAAATGAAATTTATTCTATTAATAAGTAAAATAAGTACTGATAAGTGAAAGTAAAATATTTTTCTGTCTAATTTTACAAACATTGTGCCACTACCATAAAGTGATAAAATATGCTTCTACAGGATATGTGAATGATAGGAAATTCTGTCTCTAAAAGATGGGTTATAGTGTTAAATAAAACACAGTCCCAAATGAAAGTGTCATTATCATAAATCAATCTGAGGAGAGGCGATTATTGCCCACTGACTTCTGGTGTATGACACAATTTGTAAGGCCTCTAGCAAGCAAGTTGAAAGACACATTTGAAGTACAGCGATCATGGGTTTTACCTCACACATCTATATTTAGTTCCAGCTGTACCAGGTCAGAATCAAAGGCAAAAAGGCAGAACTAGAAATGCTCAAATTTCAAAGTGCAGGAATGTTGACTCAGAAAGGTCATTGCCAGTTAATCTGGACGTTTCTTCATTGCAATCTGAACTGTGGCTTGCTGGAAAGATTTCTCAGAACTACTCGCCCCTCTTCTTAAGCAGTACGGTAAGTAGATAAAAGTGAGAAGAGTTTGGTCAAAATGTCCTCTGGAACTCCCTGACAATGAGAAAACCTACCAGACAGGAAAAGTTACATTTGTCTATTTCCATTTTGTATGGAGCAACCAATTGTTATATACACAGAGCATCACAAGTTTTGTTTTGAGGGAAGGACTCCAAAATCATTGACTCATAATTTCTGAGTTACATACATCTGAATGGTAAAGGAGAGGCAAAGCCAATTTCATGTAAAATTGATAAAATTATACTGGACATATTTTGACATTGAGAAGGAGAAAAAGAAAACCCTTCAAACTACCATTAGTCTAAATGCATCAGTCACATTAACCTCAAATTGCAAAGCTGAGGTAACTTGTAGGCCATAGTGAAGTTCACTCGATTGTATCCACCTCACATCACAATTACATTACCTGCGTGTTCTGTGTGCACATCTATTTCATTATTCTGTAAATTCAGCTTAGGGAGAAAGCAAAAATCCATTGGTGTAGGCAATTCTTTCAGCAGGTATCTGATATGACCAATTACCTTCATGTCTGTTTAAGTTAGAAATTCAAACCCTGCCCTTTGTCAGTAGATCTGTCCACAAAAATATTTTAAATTTACTCAGTCTTCCAGACCTTGTGCAGAGACTACAGAGAGGAGTGAAGAAGAAGTTACACAGCTAGGGTTGTTTGAAGCTGAAATGACATCATTCTTTGCCTTCAAGGTTTTCTTATTTATTATTATTTTGCTCTGCAGTAGAAAATGGCTGCAGATAAATTTCTGAAACTGGTGCCTCTTGCAGTTCATCTCTCTGCGTTCCCTGGGTGCAGTGGTGACACATGGTGGCAAACCTTCCCCTCTGTCACACTTCAGTGGAACTTCTGTCCTTTCTCCCCAGTGCCCAATTTACAGCAGAAAAGCAGCAAAGAGCATTCGCCTTCCTCCAAATGCTCCGAGTGTCATTTCCGTTTTCTATGCTTGATAGCTTCCCTGTGAGGAGGCACAGGATATTTCCATCTTCTTCCGTGTACATTTGCCTGCTATTTCATTATCATCTGCTAAATAGCATTGCAGCAAATACTTAAACACATCGTCTGGGATAACAACGGCGACACAGCTGAGAATGTGCTGAGATTGCTGCAAATGCAGCAACTGTGTCATTGCTTCAATGTGAGCTCGTCCTCCCCCAGGTCTGTGTTCCTCTCTTTGTCTATCTTGTCACTATACTCCTAGTTTTGGCAGAGAACTTGTGTTTTATTTATTGAGTTTCTGAAATACTTGTGCATTCATGGAGATACTGAAGAGTTTCTTGCTCTCTCTCGCCAATAGGACTCGTGTTATTGCCTCAGTTCCCACTTGCCTCAGCATTGAGGCGTTTACACACATACTTCTGACAAAATTTAACTGTTCTCCTCAGGTAAAAGGCTTGCATTTATCAAGCAAGGAAATTTACTTGAAATCCTCGTGCTTTTTATCACCCGACAGACGCTGGCACAAAGGTTACTCACATTAGCCAGTTCTCAGCCCTTCCCAGGAGCTGATCTCAGGAGGCAAGAGGCAGGTCTCATCTCCAAAGCAATTCCACCTTTTTCATGCGAGGTGATAATCCTGCTCAGGTTTTCTTTACTTGACAGTCTTACTCCTCTCCATTTGCTCTCAGTCAGCTTTCACAGCAAGGAATTACTTTTCTCATTATAATCATTAGCTTTTCTTCATAAGATATTGCAGAGCTCAGAGATGACTTTGAATGTGTCCTTCTCCCGTTTCCCCATCAGCTGGCATGGAGACACAACAGCTGCTACAAATCACAGGAAAGATGCTTAACGGGTACATTTTAGAGAAAAGTTCCTGCTAAAGAAACCACTAAATTGCAATCATAGCCCTTGTTCTTGGGTGGCTGTAGCAAAGGGAAAATATATTTTGGAAGTGCATACCTAAGGTATGAGCAAGCTTGTGTTGAGAAACAAGCTGGGGGTGGGTCTGAAGCTTTTACATTCTGTGCACGAGGTGATTCTTGGCTTCATGGTCAGAGATGGAGCTTGCACAGGTCAGGATCACACGGATCCAGGGACACCAAGGTGCAGCTGGAGATGCTGCCTCAGCTTTGAACTCCTCTGGCCTTCCATGCCATCATGACCCTCCAGCACTCAAATATGTGAGAGTTTAGAGCTAAGGCCATCATATACAACTGTAATAGTCACATTTTCTAGGGCAGCCACACGCTGGAAATCACAAGGTGATGGTGCAATGAATTAATCTGTAATGTCTGTACAGCCCTGCATGCCAGAATCAGAAACAAGCCCCCTCTCTTCCTCCCATCCTGCTTAGGAGCACATGGAGGTGGGCCAAAGTACACTGCCAATTCTGCCTGTGAGTGCCTTTCTGGATTGCTTTGGATTTAAGGACGATATTTTCCAGATAATTGCCTTATCAGACCGTGTAACTTCCTTATCAGACCTTATATAATTTATAACAGCCCTGTGTGCATGTCCTTTGAAGAACAGTGTTCCTACATCTTCTGGGGCCCATTTGGAAATTTCCAGTGGCATCTTAGGATCAGAGCCAATTATCTTCATTCTTTTTACAAGGTTGTATTTTGGGGATTCCCCCCACACACCCCCATTTTCAGACTGTCACTATTTCCTGGTTTGTGTTAACAACATCAAACAGATCAAATAAATCTTTTCCCCAAGTCCATTCCTTCCCCTGGTAGAAGGTATTTCTCTAAAAAGAGGTTTATAGATATTCTGGAATTCCAGCCAAGATTTAACAAATCTTCAAAAATTAAACTGAAATACTCAATGGTTGTGTTTTCAAAAAGAGGTGAGCAACTCTGTTTAAAATCACTAATAAAATCAAAATAAGTGGTGGTGTGCTCATATTTGATCCTGGATGTTCCTGTTTTCTGCTTAGAACACACTTTTTGCAGATGAGCAGTATTCCCATTAAAACGAGGGTTTCAATGGAAATGCTGACATACTGAAGAAGAAAAGCTGGTGCTTTTGAAATTATGCAGGATATATCAGGTAGGATATATGCTTTCATAAAAATTGTATTCTCATAATTACATCATTCTCCTTCTGCAGTGTTGCGGTGCTGACAAGTTTAACATATGCTTTTTGGAAATGTCATACCAGGTACCAGGAAGAGTTTCCAAGTTCAGTCACTAAGAAATCAGTGAGTATTGAATGAGACAACCCCTCAGCACAAATGTAAGCATCAGTCCTGACTTTCCTCCCACATCCTTAACTGCTTCTATTTTTATTTGGCAAATCAATTTAGTATTTGTGACACCAGCACCTCACACTTTATAAAAGGTGAGAT
Source organism: Pseudopodoces humilis (assembly GCF_049639895.1). Classification (NCBI taxonomy): domain Eukaryota; kingdom Metazoa; phylum Chordata; class Aves; order Passeriformes; family Paridae; genus Pseudopodoces; species Pseudopodoces humilis. Next base: position 8,402,531 of record NC_142209.1, read on the forward strand.
GCTAATAAGGGAAGTGACCATGACCATTCAGGGGACCACTGGCAGGCACAGACATGGACCCAGGTTTCCTGTACCTGTCTTAAACTCCCTCCTAGCAAGAGCTTATTTTCTCCTTTAGGTCTAAAAAGTTAGGATGGTGAAAGTGCCACTATCTATAGACTTCAATTTGACTTTCACTCCTAGTATTATGCACATGGACTGTATATACACATATTCCTGGCATATTAGAGTCATAGACAGTGATGGAGGACAGAGTCAACCAAATAACTCTTTCCAAAAAGGGTTTTTTTTTCTCTCGTTCTTCTTTCCTTCCTTCTTCTTAACACCACTGTGGCTGGGAATAGCGTCTGATATTCCCACCATTGCTAATGCTGATTCGAAAACTAAAAATGAAAACAGGAAAAGGGTGTTCCAAGGTTAGAGAACACAAATAAGCCTTGCATGTTTGGAGAGCTGTTGGGGGGTTGGAAAGCACGTTTGGAGAGCTGTTGGGGGAGGTATTTTACTTGCAACTCTGAGGTTTCCACAATGTCTGTGGGGAAAAACAGAACGGGTATTTTCGTGACATTTGTTATAGATACATTTTATATTGTTGGCTTTTTACAAATATTAAAATGAATGTTATGTGTATAAGAATGAGAAATTTTGTTGTATTAATATAGTTTTCTTTATTTCTGTTATTGATGAAATTTAGAAATAGTAGTATAATACATATATGTTAGGTTATGGCATAGTATTAAAATAAAAACTGTCTTTGTTTGTATAACCCAAAGACTGAGGAAAAAAATAGCTGGAGAACTCCTGCATTTGTAAACTATCTTATCCAGATGAAGACAGCAGTGACCAGAGCTCTGGGGGTGGAATTTATTACATTCCTGGTATCAGAGAATGTAAATCTCGATAGTGCAAGAGGATTGATCTATTGGGAAGGGGGCAAGAGAAAACTAAACAGAAGAACACCAAAGATCCTAAGAAGAATGTATGAATATGTATGAGAATTTATGAATATGTAGTAGAGTTCTGTTTTTAAGGGACAATCCTTTGTCAGTAAGGTGTGCTCTCTTGGCTGAATGCAGAGACACCCGGCCATATCTGTATACTTTACTTTATTTTTTTCTCCTAATTGTTTTTTATTAAACTTTTAAATTCTATAAAAATTATGTGAACCTCGTTTTTCACACATTGAACCCAGATAGCACAACTTCAGCATGGAAACCCTGATCAAACCAGACAGCTGAATCCATCAGATCCTAATCCCCCATATATCCAAGAGAAAGGAGATGGTTTCTAGCCTCATGAAACTCAGTACCAATGCTAACAAGTTTTGCAGCCAGCTAAAAAAGGCTCAAAGTAGAAAAAGTGCTCAGAAAACATTTAAAGTACTTGTGTTGAGACAGGAAGGCTGTTGCACAGTGGGCTGGGGGCTCTGTGACACAGATGCCTGTGTGTGCACATGTATGCACAGCTCATGTTCTGCCAGGTCTGTGGCACTGCCATAACGAGAGGAAAAATCATCCCAGCATCATTTCTGCACAAGTTTTTATTTTGTAGAAGAATGGCTGCTTTCAGACTCCTTCAGATGTTTGAAACATTTGGAATGAGAGCTCAAGTCTCTGCAACTCTTCAGAGAAACAGAAATCTTTCAGATATCTGCTATGATCCCAAAAAAAGTTATTTTTAGTAGCATTGTTGTGCTTATGTGAACTGTATGTTTCAGAGATACTCAAGGTTCTGACCTGTTTTTATGTTTGTTGCTGTTCAATCAGAGCTTAAATAACTTATGCTACTCTGAAAATGCTTAAACTGAATTTGTGGGAGTAGCAGGGAGAGGAAGTGAGCTGAGGAGCTCATTAATGAAGGTTAAGAAACGACAGGAACTCAGAGTTTGGATGGCAATGCATTTTTTCCCCATCTAATTGGTCTCTTCTATTCTGTCAGTTTGCATTTACAGGTAAAATAATGAAACAGGAATAATCCTATTAAATAAAAATACTTATTTATATTTATACACATAACTTCCTGAAGATTTATTAATAATATTATAGTAATTAATAAACAGATACTTTCCTCTTCAGCATTGCATACTAATCCTCACAGTGTTTCAAAGACTTGCTTTAGAAAGCAGCATACAATTGGTATTTCTCAGAAGATGCATATTTATGTATATTTAAATACATTTCCTCACTGCCCCTGCTTACTGTTTCATGTATGGAAGGAGTGAAAAATTCATTAAAAATGGAGTTTACAAGGTAACTCATCCCACAGAGTTTGTTTGCTGGGTGAAGCACATGCAGGGCCTATTTGCTTCCATCTTGATCTCCTAAGGACCAGTTAGGTAAGAGAAATACTGAATGCTTATTTTGCACTTAGAAGCATATTTTGATTCTGATTTCCTTGAAGCAAAGGAGGTTCTTCATGCACAGGTGTAAAACTAACCCTGCTAGCCAGAGCATCCATGGCTGTGAAATGATGGAACACCTCCCCTGTGAGGAAAGGCTGGGAGAGTTGTGACTGCAGCTTTGAAGGAGGATTCTGGTCTAAAGCTATTGAGGCCTTCCAGTGCCCAACTGGGCTCCAGGAGAACTTTGGGCAAGGGCTTGGAGTGACAGCACAAGGGGGAACAGCTTGGAGCTGGAAGAGGCAATTTTAGATTGGATATTAGGAAAAATCCTTCCCTGTGAGGGTGGGCAGGCCCTGGCACAGGGTACCCAGGGAAGATGTGGCTGCCCCTGGATCCTTGGAAGTGTCCAAGGACAGGCTGGACAGGGCATAGAGCAAACTGGGATAGTGGAAAGTGTCCCTGTCCATGGCAGGGGTGACACTGGATGGGCTTTAAGGTCCCTTCCAACCCAAACCATCCCATGATTCCATGATATTGCAGAATACATACTTACAATTATCAGCTCAGTATTCCAGGAATGGCCACAAATAGCTACAAGATTTAGTCAAATGCCCAAATCTGCTGCTGTTCCATCTGTATTCCTTTAGCTCCAGCACAGACTTTGCTGCCACTTCCAGACTTCCAGGCTCCAGAGGACACAGGGACAGAGCTCCTGAGCCTCCTCAGTGAGAGCCGAGTGTGCTGTGCCTTCCCAGCAAACCCCGAGGGGGTGGAAGTGGGTCATTTCTGCTGGGTGGCAGCATTAAACCATTAAACTACTCCCAATGTGATCACCCCAATCAGTTATTTTGTTCAGCTTCTTCAGCAGTCTCTTCCCCAGCTGTGCTGTGGCTGAATGGCACTGTGATGCTTTGGAGAATTATGAATTCTGTTCAGTTTTGTGAACACAATTTGTAATTGCAATAACCGCTGTGGATTAAATCATCCTTTTTTTTATTTTTTTTTTTTTCCTTGTGCAAAATTGCTACACATTGTGGGGATAGAGTCTGAAAGACTGTGACAAAGAAATCCAATTTTATCACTGTGGAATGACTCTTCCCACATTGAATAATGGTGCTACTGTCAGCAAGGCTTTTAATTGAAATGGATTTTATACAGAAAACTAAACCAGACCTGGCCTGGCCTGAGAGATCCAAAGTCCTCCAAGTGCCATCTCACCCTGTGACTCAGAGAACTGATTTATACCATTTGGCCAAGAAATCTGGGGAGCTTTGCCTGCAATATGCGTGGTAATACTTTGAACCAGGATTTGCTGTGCACAAGCATTAAAAGATAAAATTTATGTTATTTTATTAAAAAAAAAAAAATTATAGGAGTGGTTGGAGCAGTTCTGCTGTGGAGACAGGCTGAGTTGGGGCTGTTCAGCCTGGAGAAGACAAGGCTCCAAGGGAGAAATTTTTCCCTGTGAGGGTCCTGAGATAGTGGAAGGCATCCCTGCCCATGGCAGGAGGTGACGTTGGATGGGCTTTACATTTCCTTCCCACCCAAACCAGTTTGTGATTATATGATTCTATGACTATATTTCAACTTGATAATACTAAAAATTATGTAAATGACTGTGAGCAGTCTTTATTCACTCCTGGGGCTGTGAAAACAGAGATTTTGCACTATTGGGCACCTTTTAAAAGCACCATCCTGTTTATGAGGAGCAGAGAAGCTGCACTCCATGAATTACTCCAAGTCAAGAAAGCTGCCTGTCAGCTGAGGCCCTGGAGTAAAAAAAAAGACTAGAAATGTGATTGTTTTCCATTTACAAAGGTGTTTATTTACACAGTATATTGATGTTAAACTGCCTGCTGTGATGAGCTGTCTAAACCAGGCTATTCTACCAGAATCCCTTCCACCTCACATTCAATCATGTTTAGTCCCAATAAGCCAAGACAATAAATGGAGAAGAATGACACACATGGCAATGCAGTTCTGTCCATGTCTTTCCTTTCAACACTCTACTACATTTATTAAAGAGTCTGATGCCAGCTATAGAAAAGTTTCTGTCACTAATTACTAGTTCCAAGATGTAGTCAGGCTGTGATTTATTTTTTTTTCTTCTCAGTTCAGTGCATTTTGGATTCCATCCCACATCAGCAATTTGGGCCTCTTAGTATGAAAATTAAATGCATTCCAAAACCAGTGTTAAAACTAAGAGAACTTAATAGCTGTCAAAGCTGTATACACAGATACAAATTGGCTAAAGCACAGGTAGAGGGATGGTCACCATCTGGACAGCATTCACGTGGTAACTACATGTTTCTCACATTTGGGATTTGGCATTTCTTTCCTTCTGAGTTTACTGCCAGGCCGATGGCACCTGAGCAGAACCCACATTTGGAGCTTTACAAAAGTCCAGACCTCCTCTCTGTGGTGTCGAGTTCAACAGCTTTTATTTGTTGAAATATTGTTAAAACCGGCTCTTGTGAAACTTGGATTGCTGTTCGTGCATCGAGGTACAGGGACCCACAGGGACATCAGCCAAAGCTCCAGGTTTGTCAGTGCAGTTCATGCCATGATCTGGCAGCCTAAGAAAACAAGAGACCAATATTCCAGTTTCCCTAGCTTGCTGGGGAAAATTCAAGGCAAAATCTTCTCTGGTGGTTGAATATTTCCAGTGTTCACACACGTACCAGGCATTTGTGAAGTCACTGGTTAAAGCTCACTACAAAACCTCCCATGATGGGTATCTAGGGCTTGTCAGGGACATTTTAACACCAAGGAAGAATGGTGTGTACCCAGTGTGCACCAAGGTGAAGGCATGCCACCCTGTGCAGGATGGAGATGACTGCATTAAACTCCTGGCTCAGCACCTGTTCTTGATGGGATGATCAGTATACACAGGTTTTCTGGGAGGTCAAAGGAACGGCATCTATGGATTGCTGGGATGACAGGGAATGTTTTGCAAGCTAATGGCTCCAGCACTGCTGCTGAGAGGTGACAAGACACGAGGCACAGTGTGCTCATTAATCCAGCACTGTCCTTGTGGGAATTCAGTATCAAGAAGCTCAAAGACACTGTCTTTCTGGGTTCATCTTGAAGGTTAGATATGTGGTTTTCAAATTATTGATTGTGCAGGGTCTGTGATGTTGTAGCTTGTACATTTCAGCTTTTTTGATGGGGTGCTTGGTCACGTTGAGGTCATTGACTCTTCGGCATTGATGTGACAGAACAAAGTTTGGGGAGCCATGTGTCCTGTTTTTTCTGCTGTGCCAAAGTGTGTGGCTTTTGTAGAGCCACTGGAATATCACATTTAGCTGCATGGTCTAATAATGTACTTCAGTACTAATCCTGTGTCAGCCAGGATATAGGAGTGCATGTGGAGGGCTTTTTCCATTTTTAAATCAGTTTGTTATGTATGGATTGTATATGATGGCACCTACATACAATATGATCAATATTTTACTGGATTTTTTTGTAACTTTTGGGTTATACCCTTAGAAGACATGTTTTTCCCAGCCTCCAGTGCAGCACTTTGTTCTGAAGTTTCATGTAGCATGAGGATGTAACAAGGATGAAAATCAAACTGGACTTATCAAAACATTTTCTGGTATCTTTCAAATTAAACTTATTAAACTATCAAATTAAACTTATTAAATATTTTTAGTAAGTGTAACACTATGCAAAAAAGGAAAAAAATAAAGATATTAAAATATAATAATGATTTTAGTTTTCAATTTTTGTTCTAATTTCATGGTTCTTTTAACTTGAGATTTTCAAAGATTCTAGAGAATTGGGCACACAGGTAAAGGACTAAGCCCTGACGTGAGAAATGAACAGACCCTGGGAAACCACCAGGAATGACATGAGGAATTCCTGGATGTAACAAAGAGCACAGTGATAAGAAAAAAAAATAAAATTCAGACAGTGCTGTTAGGAATGGTCAGATTTTCAGGAGTTTAATGGGATTTATGGGAGACAAAGGCACTTAGAAATATTTGGAAGGGAACACTGGGGACTTTTTGTGGAGACAGTCTGAAAGGCCATCAGCACCCAGGGAACTGTGTCAGCAATGCCAAGAACACCCTGGAAATGCTGTCAAAGATTCTGAATTTGTGTGCTGATACAGGAAAACTTATTTCTGTGGGGAAAAAGAAACCAGGGACAAGTGATCTGTCTGGGGGGAGCCCAGGACAGGGAAGGAGAGAATCTGTAACTGGGGGTAGAACCAACATGAGGAACTGGTGGGAAGGGGCTTAAAAAGGAGCCTGGGAGGTTTTGTGCCCAGTTGTGCAAGGGTTTCTGCACCCCTGGAACAGGTGCTGAGCCAGAAGGGTGGTCACCAAGGAGGAAGGCAACCTCCTCTGGATTCTGAAGCCCAGTATTCCTACAGAATTTCAACAGACTGAGATTTCATTGAAAAAGTCTCAATATTTTCCTTAAGAAACCACGTGCATCATTTGCAATGTTGATGACAATGTAGGAAAATGGCACCTCCTGATATTTTTCCAGGGATTTTTCACAAAGGAACTAAAAGTATATGTTTTGTCATGTTTAGAAAAGATCATAACTTATCTGCTTTTTAGAGCAAAACACTGAAACACCGTTATAACCCATGCAGACTGCATGCAAAGTCACTTTTCCCTAGGTGCATAAATAATTAATTTCCAGTCCTTTTTACAAGCCTTATAGAAGCTTAGACATACAAAGAATTTCTCAGTCACCTGTGTGCAAGGTGCAACAGGTTTTATAAACTGAAAAAAAAAAATCCTGGGAGAATAAAAGCAAGGATCAAACAGATATAAGTTAAAAAAAGCTTTTTATTTGAGTTTTTTTCACAGTGTGAATAGTAGGGACTTTTTTTCCTATATGTCTAACAAATAGGACATGTAAGCTTTGATTGATCTCTGTTTACCTTAGTAACAATGTCAAATTTTTCTATAAATGCATTATTTTACCTTTGTCTTTAGAGAGGAAGAATCCCCCATTCCCTTGTAAGTCTGGTATTAAAGGATGATTTAAATAAAGTTATTTCTCTGCCTCCTCATACGTATAACCCTGCAGGCTTCCCCTTTCATTTGTCCAATTTTTCTTTAAAGTATAAGATATTTTCTATTTCAAGATCATTTTTATTTTATATAAAAATTCAGGATAAACTCCTAAAATCTGTTTTCTGATTTGCTCTCTTGAACATGTTTTTTTATTGTAAAGACTTATTTTTATTCTCCAGATCCAGCAATCACAATGTTACTATTTATTACTTTGGCTCTTTGGCTGCACTTTCCTCCCAAGCATTCATTCCTTTCTGTAGATGCTATTTCACTTTTTGCTGAGGAGCAGGAGCATATTTCTGCCTGTTTGTGTCAGATTAAAAATCCCTCAACCAGTTGTAGAAGAGTACCAGGAAATCAGGGGTGTACATTTATTACTTGTTTATTTATTACTGTTGTTTATCGATTGCATTACCAATATTGATCCTGAATGTATCCTGACACTCAGCTGCTTAGCCTTAATAAACTTTTTCACTTCCAAATTAATTTAAATCTCATGAAACCACTTTTGGTTTGCAAGAGGTGTCTGTGTCACTGGTGCACCTCTGAACCTTCTGGTGTTGTTTACATGGCGTAAAAAAGATATCAATATCACAACTAGTGGAGAATCTTTCTCCCAGGATCTTTTCTTCCTTTTCTCATCCTAGTAAATTTTTCATTCTTAATGCTGTAGATTTTTTTTTAAGACTTGTACTTCTTATGTCGGGACTGGAGATGGATTTTTGTCAAAGGTTCTATTTTAGGTTTACTACAGGAGAGCTGAAGCAAGTCCTCCTCAAGTTTTTGCCTTTTCTTAGTGTCCTTTAATCCTGTTTTGGATGTGCCTCACCCTTCTCCTTGAGGAAAAAAACATTGAGGAAGTGTACTTTGCTATCAAACGTAGCTCAGAGGATAGAACCAATCCTACTTGAGGAATTTATTTAAGATGTTGATATTATTCAGGGATTTTTCCACCCCCATGAGCCTTTTCTTTGCTTTATTTTGTAACCTCACAACGTAGAAAAGGGATTCATTAACCCCTGCTCAAGCAGTACATAAACCAGCAGCTACAACTCCACTCACTACATTCATTTTTACTACTGTCATTTGAAAATGTCAGGAGACAGAGAGCTAAACAGTCTGAGGACTAAATGAGCAATTTTTCTGAGGTACAAATAAATGTCTCCAGACTAGTGGACAACTCCCAGCACCTGCATTTTGTACTTCTCAGTGCATGACCTTGACAGATCAGATTCTTCTCAAAAGGAAAAAAACAAAGGCAAGAAGAAAAGGGTGATGAGTGAAATTGCATCTTTATTTATCTGAAAGCATTGTTTCCATTCTTTTTAGCCAGCTGAATGAAGGATGGCACAGTGAAGTGTCCACAGCAGCAGGAAAATGAAAAGCAATCTGTAGGCCACATTGGATGTGTTTGAAGAGCTTTCCAGGAATGCTTACATAATTAAAGGCAGTGGAAATAATTTACTCAGTTTGTTGGTTGGGTTTTTTAGGGGGCAGGTTTGAAAAAAACCACACTTCCACACAGCTCAGAGTGCAGCATGAAAAGGTGGATTCTGTCCATCAGATGCAGAGCTACAGCTACCCCCTGCCCCGAGCAGCCCCGCGACACGGGAGCGCGCCCGGCTCCGGGGCACCCTTTGCCTTTGGATCTCTGACTGCAGGCAGTGCAAACTCTGCTTGTGTTAGCCCTGGTGATTTAAGAGATTCCAGTGCCATAATTCCTGTCCCTGGGATTGCACACACTAAGGAGAATAAGCACAACAAGAACGACAGGAGTGTTAAGCAGCTGCATAATTCCGTGGCCACGGAAACTGCTGCGGCCACAATTTTTGAGCACATGAAAAGGAGGAAAGAATCTTATAGCAGGATCAAATGAAAGGCTGCATGAATAAGAATGCACAGGGAGAAAATTTATCCTACAAGAAAGAAATAAGATCAGAAATTTATAACTCCACATACAAATAAATATGAAGAAGAAGCTCGTAACTCTTGGAGGAATAGAATGTATTGCAAGCTACAAGAGTATCACTGAGCCAGGCACCTGGACTAAAAGTTGCTCACAACATCTTTATGTGAGTTTGCATATTTTATTTTCTCACCTAAATTACCTGTCTTGTGCATCTCAGATGCTAACTGAAGGCCCAAGTTGACCATTTGAGGCTCATACCCTAGGGAAGCCAAGACTGATTCCAAGTGCAGCTACCAAGGGCAGTTCAGCTTTTATTGAGGCTTCCAGGTTGTCTTGCTTTAAGCTGAAGGGTGATAACTCTTTTTTTTCCCCAAAGGGAAAGGCCAGCAACTGTGGTTGCTCAAGAATTTTCAAGACCTGTAAAGAAAGGAACTGTTGAAGGGTTGATTTTTTTTTTTTTTATGATGGAGTTGTTTGACAGACAGAAAAGAGAAAAGGAATGGAACAGACCTCACACAAGAATTATTCACAGTTTTTTTGAAAAAAAAAAAAAAAGTCAAATATTCTCGGAAAACTGTCTCAGAGTTCTTGTCTTTGGTTTTCACTTTCCTACTTTATTTTAACTAAATTAATTTTCCTTATTTAGCCTGGTAGTTGGTATGAGGTCTCCCTGTCTGTATCTCAACCCATGAGCTTTTTCATCTCATTCTCACTTCCTGTTGCGAAGGGGGACTGTGAGAGTGGCCAGCAAAGGTCCAACAACCACAACACTAAAAAACACCCAAATTTAGAATGAGAATTTAACATGGAGTGTTTAAGAGAGCCACAAATTTCCTGGCTTTCCTAATCCTTCCTGGGTTTTTTTATATACCACATTCCTACCTAAAAAAGTTTTAGTTTCCCTAATTCCTGTTCTCTTGTATTGTATTTTAGCAACCTTTTATCAAGGTGCCTGGTTCTCAGACAATGTAATCACACAACATCCCTGCTGTGCTCAATTTTTTATTTCTGTTGTCATTTATCTTTTGTGTCTTTTTCCCTATATAGTCTGCTACAGTTTTAAATTCACATTTATTCATCTTTGGTACTTGCCATGGTATCATGGATTAAAATATGCAATAATGGCAATGCATAATAAACAATAATAATTTGATTTTGTATAGAAAATTATTTTTAAATTCAGATTTTATAAAGAATGTATTACTTAAGTGCATTATAATTTCTAAAAGTGTGATTTTCTAATTGTGAAATACACATAACACAGCAGGCATTATAAAATATTATTACAGCACACACCACACATGGGAAAAAAAAAAACAAGCTATGAAAGCTTCTAAGAAAATGTTTTTACTGAAAAGAATAAGAAGTTTTCATTTTACTGCATGACTTCTGCTCAGTACAGGGACTGCTCTGTTCCTGAGAACTGCTACTTGAAATAATAGTATTTTACAGGCTGTTTTGTTTGTAAAAACAACAATACCTACTGGTGATTTAGTAAAGGTGAAGAGCTCTTAGGAAATAAGGGCAGTATTTTCAGCTGGAAGTTATTAAAAAGGTGCATTAGAGGGTAAAAAAGAAAAGTATTATACCCATGGAAGTGTTGCTAAATAACCACTTTTTATTGTGTTCTGTGAGCTATTAGCCTTCAGAAAGTTCAGCACAATAACATCTAGAGACAATACAGTAAAGAAAATACAGCAGTAAAGAAATCCTTTTGTGTATACATCACCTCTGCAAATACCAGCCAAGAAGCCACAAGGTCTAAAGACAAGCTTTGTAATTTCTCACTGCTTAAGCTGTAAATAATTGCTTTCTGTATGCTGAAATGTTTACTATAGGCATTAAATGTCAGCGTCTCCACTGACCTTGTATCCTCGCTGTCAGGGTTGCACAGAGTTTTGCTGCAGGGGAAATAAGGCAACAAACACAAAATCTGATCTAGAGCAATTTTTTTTTAAAGCTATTTGTTTTCTGTGAGGTCCAATTTATCAATTTTTTAGTCAATCACATATGTGGGCATGCAATTAAAGTATAAAGATACAGCTTAGTGACCCTGATGCTGTACTTGATCATGGCACACACACACAAAAAAAAAATTGAGCAAAGCACTTTAGCAAGTGCAACTACTCATTAAATTGATAGTTCCTATCATTTTCAAGGCACAAGCTGCACAAAATTTATCTCAATCACTAAAACAGCCTAGAAAGCATCAAACTCCACTGACCCAGCAAAAGGAAAATTCATGCTCAGCCTTAATTTAAAATTTCAAGTTCAGAACCCTCCAGCATGTACATGGGCTATAGGGAATTTTGGGAAATGGTGACTCTGGGAATAGGAAATTCTTGACAAACAGAAGGTCCTGAAAATGATTTAACTTGTGGCTATGAATGCCTTTCTCTCCATCACTATGGACAAAAGCTAGAAAACCTAAAAGCTAGCAACTAGGTATAAATAAATAATTCTCAGTGGTAGTCACCTTTGTACTTCAAGGTCAGAGCAAATCGAGTATCTAAGTCTATTCTTGCTTCTTTCTGCTCCCCAAAAATGAACCATCTAACACTTCCATGGCATTTGTATTTTACCCAAGCACTTATCAATGCCCATCAGAATGGCATCTGCTGGTCTCTCTTTCTCTAAATAATAATGAAGAAACAAAGTCCTGTGAAAAGGTGTGGGTGGCGTTTGCTCTTCACTTGTGGTACCACAGCAGCTTTAATTTAGTTGGGCTTTGAGTTAGTGTTGCCAGTTGTTGGCAGAGTATTGTTAATGGCTAATAAAATATTCTTTTAATTGATGAAATGCACCCAGAGGCCTCTTAGGGAAAATAAGCCAGGGTGCATTTATATGCAAGTAATCTTAAAATGGATACTATTGAAAAGCAGAATGTCAGCCAAAATATCCCAGTCACTTAAAGCAAAGCACTTTTCAAACACTTTACTGACTCTAAACTTCCTCCCTTGAGTAGGATAAGGTACTACATAAATGACATTATTTTTATTTTTATTCTGTGGGCTGTGGTTGATATGATTGCTCCCTAGGTCAGCTACATCCTCATAGACAATCACGTTGGAGCATTTTTAAGTATTAATTCCTCCAAAGGATCATAGTCAAACCAAGATAGATTATTTTCATGAATAATTCTTGTGAACTGTGATATCAAATGCTTTACTAAGTTCAGATATTAATCTAATGAATTCTACTGTTCTCCCCAGAATATGGAAATTAGAGTCAGTGGTTCAGAAAATTCCTCAGCAAGGCTGGAGGTCCTTGTGGCTGAAGCTATGAAATATAATATCTTTTGCTTTGAGAATGGATGGATCAATGAATAAAAATGGGATAAGTATCCCTCATCTTTTCAAAGCTCTTGGAGGGATGTGGAGTCTTATTACGGTGCATGTGAATGAATTTGCTCGCACACACTCCACTTAGATAGATCTGCATCAAGGCATAACATGAATGAGATACGTGTTGGATTTGAAAACCCCATAAATCATTTGGGATGATTGCTGAGGCCGTTTCCTCTGCCAGTACCTTCTGAAATGAAAGTGTAGGGATCAACTCACTGGAAAGTCCCTGGGTTTAGAAGAAAATCAGCTGTGAAACCGCTCCATTCTTATACCAAGCAAGGCCATGTTATGGCTGAGATTTACATCTAGATGTGCAGAAGTGGAAGGGCTTTTATTTTAAGCTCTGTGTTGTCTGAGGAGTAAAGTTGGGTTCTCTCTTTGCAAACTTGCAAACATTATTTTCCCAAAAATACTGAGACTGGGCATGGATTCAGGTGAGGTTTCTGCTCCCTGATGTGTGGATCAAGGTTTGCTATCAGCACCGTGCTACTTGAGTCAGGAGTGCCATCATCAGAACAACGTTTGCAAACTTCACCAGCAGGACCAGACTCCACACTGCTAAATGCTCTCTTAAAAGAGACTGAAAATCACCTTGTAGTCCACAAGGATCATCCAGGGAACACAACTAGTTCCAAAACAAACTGTATCAGGATTAATTGGACCCTGACTGCTGGGTCTCAAAACCTCTTGCCCCTCCCTCTCCCATTCAAGATCTTCCACTGGGATTCCATAGTGAAATATCTGGTTCAGAATTTTAAAGTTTTAGGGAAACAAATAAAGGTTTTTGGTTTGTTTGTTTTTAATATGGTAGAATTTATTTATAATTGCATCACTGGAAGTTGTTTTACATATGAAACTCTCTTGCAAGGAGTTTTTTCTCCCTTTTGAACTTCAGTTTAGATATAACTCTATAAAATCAACAGGGGCTCATTTGCCTCTTTTCCATCACGGATTACATAGAACTGTATCAAAAAGGTATCTCTCCACAAATTAAAAAAATAGGTTCCAGTTTCTCTTCCTAATGAAGATTAGCTTGTGCCCCCCACCATCAGGAACATTTTCATGAATATGACCCCAAATCCTCTGTTATGAGAAACAAAGGCAGAAACACTGTTCAAAGAAAGCCACAATCTAAGATGAGGCACAGGAGATGAAGGCTCTGATGATAAGACCCAAAGCAGATGAAAATTAGAAAATTAGAAAGGACAAAAGAAGAGGTAGCAAATTTTTGTACAGAAAAATAAAAATAAGCTGAGATGTGGGCAGTGAGGAAGGAAGGCAGTGGAAGTAGAAATTAACAAGACTAATTAAGAAATTAACAAGAGTCACAGAAAGGTTTGGGATGGGAGGGACCCTAAAGCCCATCCAGTGCCACCCCCTGCCATGGACAGGGACATCTTCCACTATCCCAGGTTGATCCAAGCCCCGTCCAACCTGGCCTTGGACACTTCCAGGGATCCAGGGGCAGCCACAGCTTCTCTGGGCACCCTGTGCCAGGGCCTCCCCACCCTCACAGGGAAAGATTTCTTCTTAATATTTAAACAAAACCTTCTCTCTCTGCTACTAGAGAAAGAAAAAAAAAAGAAAACAGAAAAAAGAAATTTGGCATCATGAAAGTCTGTCTTTTCATTCCTCCCTTATCACATTAAATTAAAAGTACTGTTGGGGAATTTTCATGGTACCCCTTGAGGTAAATAAAGCACATGTTTGTGCTTAAAGATTAACAAAAAGAAAACCAAAACCAAACACATGATTTAGCAAACAACACATTGGGCAGAGTCCTACTGCCTTAAGCAGTTCTAGAGGGAGTCCACAAAGCTGTGTCACCAGCCAATTCCCCCTAGACTATGCTGAAAAGTTACAATTTTAATTTTCCTTCACTGTAAAATAGTGACAACTTATATATTCTGCAGTATAGTTTAACCCTGTCTCATTTGTACGCATCTGGGAATTTGCTAGGACGCAAGCAGAACTTCCTCTTGCTCAAAAAACCTGAAAAGCTCACATGGGATTCTTCAGCAGCTGAAAATTAGAGTGCTAATACTCTCATGCATGCATATTTCTGGTGGTATTTCCAGAGTGTTTGCATTCCATAAGCACTTTTAGCGCTGATGTAACACCTTCTGTTTCACAGATGAGCAGAACCAGCTCTGGCCAGTTATTCAAGATCAAGCTGAAAGTAAATTATCTCAGACAACAAGGGAATACTGTGAAAGTTCTGTGCAAGTGTGACTTGAATAAAACATGGCACACAGCAAAGAGGAGAAGAAAACTGTTCTTGGTTCAGCCAGCTGGACAAAGTTTTGAATTTATGTAATTCTCCCATTGGAGAAACACTGTCTGCTTGCATCCTAAACTATGGATTTGTATCTATGTATTCTTAGGCACCTGGTAATCAATTTTAAATGGGGTGAAACAGTTTTATCCTGTCAAAAGCATCAGCTCAGTCTGTGCTCGTGACATTTGCATTTTGAAAACGCGCGCTCGGTAATGCTGCGCCTTGCAGGAGGGAAGAAATATTTTATGGTGGTAGTAAAAATACTGCCACCATATTTTAATTTTTGACCCCCAAGAAATAACTGCATCATTGCTATACTCCATAAAAACCTTTAAGGCTGGAAAAGACCTCCAAGATGTTCATGTCCTACCTTCATCTGAACCCTACCATGCGCATTAAACCATATCATGAAGATTCTTGTTAATGTGGTAGCAGTCCTGTATCAAAAAATAACCATGCAGATTTACAACAACCACGTTGAAACAGCTGGGGGCTTGCTTTATCTTTTGGAAGCCTGCAGTTTTGATCTGGGTGTTTCTTGTAGAAAAATGTTTACAGTGAGAACATTTCTATACACCAGATTTTTCCGTAAATATTCCAGGACTGTTCTGCTCGTCTGTGTAAGTGAAAACAGCCTTTCAACTCAACTAGGTCAAGTCTCTAACAAATAAATTGATAATTATGATGTGCATTCCATCACTTGTAAATAATAAAAAAGTGTTTTGGACTGGGGGTGAGGGGTGGGTGTGTGCGCCGTAGGGAAAATGAAACCAAACTGAAACTTTCTGTCTCTTTCAATAAACCACAATAATAAAATAAACCATAATATTCAGGATCAACTTCTTTTCTACTCTGTTTCAATTCCCTTCTACCATTTCTGGCAGGAGAAGAAAGTCAGCTGTAAAAGAATTTAGTTAAGCAGAATAAACTGGCAAGAAGCCACTGCTTAAAGCCCCACAGTTGAGTGCAGCTCTGGGCTTATGTGTGTTGGAAAAGGCACTGTGGAAGACACTGTGGTCTGACCCCGCTCTGAACTCACCCCCAAGGCTCAGCTGCACCTTTCACCCTCATGCCATATTTCTGTGCTGTGCCCACAGGTGTAGGAACACCCAGCGTTACAGATTTTTTCTTTGGACTGCAAGGGAACCCTCAGAAATATAATTTCTCAGGAATATGGGTCATACTTTAGCCAGCTTTAATCCTCAATTGAATTTTTTCCTATTCTTGGGCCCAACCTTTATTATGGACACAGGATCTCAATATATAAATTGATTTTTTACAAAAGTAACCTTCAGATGCAAGAAGTGAGTTGTGTGTTTCTGGACATGGACCAAACACTGGAATAGTGGTCCCAGGTCAAGAAAAAGATGTGATAAATGCTAATGATTCACTGTAGGAATTCAAGGATGACAAAATACAGAGAAAAAGTGGTTGTTGCTGCATGTGTCACCTCCTGTGTATATCACAGGGCATGAAAACCTGTAATCCTGCCTTTCTGATTCAAAGTTCTGCAAATATTTGCCTTAGCTGGAGCAGTCAATATTGGGATCACTTTGTTAGACATCTGTTCGGAAAAGGGCCAAAACTGTAAGACATCTCTTCCCCAGGAGACATGATAGCACTTCTGACAAAGGCCAATGGTAATATTTAGCCCCATACTTGAAAAACCAAAGCTTTAGAATAACATTTTTTTGACCCAATTTTTGGGACTTAGTGACCCAACACAGCAATTACATTAGTGGCACTTAGTGCTGCAGTTCCTGTTTCACAGGGAGAGGGGAAAGGGAAATCGGAATGAAAAAGTGATAGAAACCAAAATTATGAAATTCCAAAGTTGACAATTTTGGCAAACAGTTCCTGCCAATGCAGATTTTGAATATTAATTTAAAACCATAAAAAGTGACTTATTTGTGTTTCCTCAACCGT
Source organism: Pseudopodoces humilis (assembly GCF_049639895.1). Taxonomy (NCBI): domain Eukaryota; kingdom Metazoa; phylum Chordata; class Aves; order Passeriformes; family Paridae; genus Pseudopodoces; species Pseudopodoces humilis. The sequence continues at coordinate 8,419,371 of NC_142209.1, forward strand.
GTTGAGAGCCACGCCTTCTACATTCCTCGTTGCCTTATAAGAAGGATTCATTTTCTCTTTTTATTTCTGTGTTTTTCAGCTAGTTTTAGCAATAAACAATTTCAATGTATAAAAAGTACAACAGCACCAGTCAATTACCTATCCCTTTGTGAGTTCTTCCTAATATTACCCTATTTGCCAAATACAACGCTGTCTGTGTAAAAGACTCAGAGATGCTGCAGTAATGGGCACACTTTTAGTTTATATCATAAGCAGAACACTTAGATTTAAACTATTCAGAGGTTTATGTAGTCATTCCTTAAGACTGCTGAAGTTGGGGTAGTAGCAGTAGCTGCAGATGGAATGCTGGAGGGCACAAAGAGAACACTGAGGACTAATTCTTCATTTTTGTACCCCTTCACAAGGCAAAAATACAGAAACAAGACTAGTAGTTGTTAAGGTAACTGCAAGTGTCAGTGAACATAGACTCAGCCCAAACACAGGAGGCTTCTGCTAGTGTGAGAACAGCCTTTTTTTTCCAGGATAGCTGATCAGTTGGTTTCTGCATGGAACAATGACAGCATTCACAACTATGAAGCTCAGTATTTTTACAATGTACTTTTCCCTTTCTTTAAAAGAAAAAAAAAAAAAAAAGGAAGACAGCTTCATTCAAATAAGTAATTCTCTGAAGACATACGACATCTTTAGAGTTTTACCTTCAAGGTCTTAACAACCTTTTGATTCTGAGATCATACTGTGTATAGAAGGTTAATTCAGTGACACTGGAACAAGAATGGAAAGTGGCAAACTCAGAAATACATTTGAGATAAGACTTGACATGCTTTAATGGAGAAAGATATGCTATTCTTGAAAGCCCTGTTGCTTTTACAGGATTTTCCTTTCCTTTTCAGAAGAATTTGTTGTTAAAGTCTTACCTTCAGAACATGAACAAAAACACAAAATAGCCACATCTATATACAGGCCGGAAATAATAATATTTCTCCCTCTTAATAAGGTACTTGTACTTGAGATGCTGAATAACAAAACCAAATACAAAATTATTTGTTAAATATCACTCTCTAAAGTCATGAAACCTGTAAAGAAATAAAAAAAAACCCTAAAAAACAAAGAGACTATAAAATTAATGAGGTGGTAAGTTGGAAAATCATCATGGATACTTTTTAGAAGCAGAGCAAGATGAATTTTCTTGGATTTCAAGAACCATCTATTTCCAAAATGGTGAGCTCATGAAGCACAGACTTTGTATCTTGGATGTTCAGTTGTTGATATAGGAACAAGAGATAAAGATGTGGAAACTCCTGAACAAAACTTCCCATACTTCTCACAATCAAAGCCATCAGTTTAAACTGGTGGATGCCAACCCTGAAGCACACAAACTGGGCTGAATTACCTGTAGAAATGCATGCAATCAAATCGCTGTCTTTGTAACTAACTCTGACTCAGTGGACCAGCCTCACCAGTAATCAAGCAAAAGATTATTACAGTAATTGGGTTCCGAGCTTGCAGCAATGTAAATCTTTACTGGATTGTCACCAGATGACTCCAAGTCTCAGCAGAGTCACAAAACCTACTAAAAAGTCATTCAATAATAAGCACAATCAAAAGCTGGGGAGAGCTTTAACTTTTAGTTAATCTCTTTCTCAAGCTTTCAGGCAAGTTTTCTCTAGCAAAGAAGCCAAGACAGGATTATTTTGTGAAAATAATCCTTGTCCATCCAATCAGTTACATTTTTCTTCTTGGAATGAATGAAATCCACTGCCTCCAATTCATTAGCATTTGGACTATTTTCAATCTGGATACATCCTTCTGGCACAAACAATATAAATCCTGATGGTACCAACATACTGATGTACCCAACCTTGTGACATCAGCAGCAGCTTTCAAGATTTATCCAATTTTACATGTTTCCTAAGTTCCAGCTGGGTCAGTCATTAATTAGGAACTCCTTGCCAATGATTTCCCAAACCACGATTAGGTACTTCAGGCATACCAGCAGCACCTGCCAGCCCCCAAGGCAAGAGAAGAGACTTGGTTGCACCAAAAAGTGTAACACAATCAAGTGTTCATGGTCCCAGTCTCAGTTTGAAGCCTGGTTCTGCTGGAATCAGGTGCACAGCCAAAAGAAAATTTGGAGAATAGAACAAAACTGTCTAGGAGGCCATTTATCAGCATCATCTCACTGAGAGCTCCTCTCAGCTACTTTCCTTCTACAAGTGAAATTTGTGAAAAGATTATAAAAACCCTGGTGGGAATCACTTCTGAGAACAAGACTCCAGATAATTCAGCAGAGTATTCCAGCACTGTTTCTTTCTCTGTCAAGGTGATGACAATGACAACCAAAACTAAACATACTTCATTAGTTGCAGTTAAGCAGTGTATGACGACAACTACAGCTGAGCAGCCCCAAGGACCCACTGCTACACCATAGCCATGCCATCAGGGGCTGAGTTAAACTCAATCCTAATCCTAAAATGTCTGAGGGATGCACCTAGAAGCAAATGTTTCCTTTTCAGAGAGAAAACAACTCCAAATTAATGTAATTTGAGCAAGTCTGGAATCAATATAGACTCTAGTAAGCTTAATCTTGGAAAACAAACGGTGTCCAGTCTGTACCATATTTACTTTTTATATGTTGTGAATACCTTCAGCTTGCTTTTAATCCAAACCAGGATAGTTTTCCCACACAAATCCATGTATTGATCTTCCTCACTTCTCCTGAAGCCTTATGCAACCATGAGCCCACTCAATATATGTCTGTTTAACACAGAAACAGATGCTGCTCTATACTGTATATATGTTGAATTAGATGGTCTTCATAAGGTATCCAACTGATTGTTTCAAGGAGAAAGCACAAGTTTTCCATGGCTCTTTCACCATTGTTTGGCTGGGATGGAGTTAATTGTCTTTGTTATAACTGGTATGGGATTTTGTTTGGATATGTGATAAAAACAGTGTTGATTTCACAGGCTTCAGTTTTTGTAGAAAGCTGGTAGACACTTCCTGATGCTTTTTTTTTTCACTGTCATCAAATATATAACGCTTACACTACTTGTCTCAGTAGAGTTTTGATTTAAATAACATATGCATATGTAGGTGAAAGAGACACCTATGAAATATACAATTAATTCATTGTATTGTATTCATCAATTCAGGATGAACTTGGCTATCAGAATTTAGCTCTTAGCAGAAATCTCTGGGGTGGTACATGGAACAAAGAAGAATTATGGTGTGTGCTGCTGATGGGAAGTAGAGAATAAAATCTTGTTGTTTCATTGCTTGCATGCACAACCTTTGACTTTTCCTTGAATAAACTGACTTGTCTTGACCTATGAGGGTTTTCCTTAACTTCCCCAGGGAACAAGACTGATGGATGTGTAATTTCCTCAATCCTCCTTTAAGCCCTTCTTGTAGATGGGTGTGACATTAACTTTCTTCCAGCCTTCTGAGACATCCCCTGACCTCCACAACTCCTCAAAGATTATGGGGCGCAGCCTCACAATTATATCAGCCAACTCCTTTAACATCCTCAGGATTTATTAGAGTCAAGCCCCCCTAAGAGCTCACATACACCTCCTCCTTCACTGGACTGGGTCCAACAGTGCTGGTGAAGATAGGTGAAGGATGTGTTGAGAGCCTCCATCCTTTCAGCTTTGTTGGTGACATCTCTCCTGTTAAACAGTGGACTCCTATTCTTCTGTTTCTGCTTGTTGTTTCAATACCTGCTGGACCTTATCTTGTAGTTTTTTGACATCACTGGCCAATGTGACTTTGAGCTGAGATTTTTTGCTTTTCTAACTGCAGGTCTGCACACCCTACTGGCAGTGTTCTCAGTGACTGCTTTTCCATCTCTGCTACTCTTTTAGATCTGAGCAGAGCCAGAAGCTCACAGGGCATTGTCTTCTGCCTGCTTCCCTTCCCTTTAAAAGGTATGAATGTTTTTGTGCTTCCAGGAGAACGTTCCAGAATAACCTAGTTATTCTGAACTAGAATACTAGAACACACTAGTTCCTTTATCCTCCAGAGAATCTTCCCACAGAATCCCTCTCAGCTGAGCTCTGAGCAAGCTCAACTTTGCTCTTCTAAAATCCAAATCCTCTGTCTTAGTACAAACCTCCAGGATCCCAAAGTGCACAATGCTGTGATCACTGCAGTCAAGGCCATTACTGACTGAGGAACTACAAAGCAGGTTTTCTTAGTTTGGGAGTAGCAATTCCAGCAGCAGCTCATTCTGGTTGGCATATATAAAAAATGTAGGAGGAAGCAGTGCTCCAGGCATTCCAGGAACTTCATGTCACATGAACTGACATGGGAGCTGCTGTATTGTACTTCCAATGAACCTTCAGTTTAAAGTCCACCTCGCCAAGTTGGCCAATCTACTGCCACATGTCCACAAATATTTTTATTTGCATGTTGATGCTATAGCACAGAACACTTCCAAGTCATCACACCCTCTGCAAGCTCATGATTTACTTCTGAGTTACTACATCCCTGGTCAGAAAGCTAAACCAAACAGTGTTGTCTAAAAAAGTTGTCTAAAACTGGTTTATTTTGCAATTTTTTTAATAGGCCAATAGTAAAATACAAGTGGTGATGAAATGAAAATTATTCATTTTAGGAAGATTTCTGTGAAAATTACAGCTTTTCCATGCTGTTCTTGAGGGTATCATTAGTGGTTTGGAAATTTGGATGCATCAATTTACTATTTTTTTTTAAGGTAACTTGTATCCCGAAGGGTTGTGTATGAATATTTTATCCCAGATTATTTTATGACTGTGTGAATTCACCACTTAAGTTCCAGTTATCTGACAAAGCATTGTGACTCATTTTCTGCTTGCCTGTTCAGGTGTTTAATTCAGGACTATTAGGACAGCATATCCATCCCTCATTATCCTTGGAGAATGGCAAATCCGATGAAACAGAAATGACACCAAAAAGAATGATTTCTCTCTTTGATCTTTAATTGCAGATTTGTGTGAACTCATGCAACTCTAACTCACCTAAGGGCTTAGATTGCTGATCTTGTTGTTATTTCAGCTCAGATTTTTATTAATTCTTATTGTGGAAAGAAAAAAAAAGAATTCTTCGTCTCTGTATTGGTAATGAACCATTTATGTCAACTTCCACTATCTGAATTTAATTTAGGTATTCTGGCTGAGGTAAAGCTTGGTCAGCATTCCTACATATAAAAGTTTACTTCCATTTCTGTTATCCTATGCTTTAAACTAACCATTTTCCTCATGCATATGATGTAGAAGCACCCAAATATTCAGGTAAGAATTATTCCTAGCACGCAATGATGCAAAACTGTCCTTAAATAGAACTGCTTTCATGGTCTGCAAAAACTATAGAGAGTTTTGTAAATTTAAATAGGCTGTTTGCATACTCTTCAAATGAACACATTTAAATCAGGTGATTGCCTGCAAGGCACAGTGCACCACTTAAAAAAGGGATATGCATCACACTTGCAGAGGTCCATGGGATTCCCTGGTCAGTGTGTGTTCCTGCCACTGGTTTAAAGGCTCACAATATCCTTATTGAATTGAAGAAGAGGTATCATGGTAGTAAAGCTTTAAGTTCAACATATGGCTTATGGCAGCTCAGTATTTTAATCCCCAGAGAGCTTTTATATGACCTTTGTGCTTCATTGCAGCCACCTAAGAAACTGGGATGGTAAATGTGTCTCTTTCCAACTCCCTTTTAAATTCCTGTATTATTACTTAAATATATATATATTTATATATACAAGTAAGTATCCATATGTTTTCTCTACACAGGTCAGTGTTCCTTCTCAACATAAGTGAAGTTTTTTGGCAGCTCTCATAGCTGTGCCATCTGTACAAAACCTTCACTTCATCAGATGAGAAGTGCTGTGGGTCAACCAAGGTGCTTTCCCTATATATTCTCTATTATTGTTGACCCACACGATTTTCTCCCCATTGTCTTCTTGGCTGCCTGTGTGAGCTGCTCCTCCTTACCCCACTCTGAAGAATTTTTCTTCCCTGAGCCCAAGGTGTACACCTTTGGTGTAGAGCAAAAGACTTCTTAGAAGTTTAAACTATAGGAAACATCTAAAAGGAAATAAAAAGGAAAAAAAAAAGAGTATATTGATTGGAGGGAAATTATCAGATGGATTCAAATGCTCCTCTTCTCCTTGTTAAAATGACATCTTTGAGGAAACCACCCTGATCTCTCACGAGCTGTAAAGGAGCAGACACGATGGGAACACACTTTCCCAGGAAATATAGGAAATTGTTCAAGTGCCTTCCTTTAGGTCTGAGCTAACACAGCCTTTTGATCACTCGTTAGGATCTTGTTTCATCTGTTCAGCTCACTGATCTTGCCTGGATTTGTCAAGCTTTTCATGATTTTCCTCCTCTGCAGGCTGTCCATCGGTTGCATTTCCCCACGGAACTCTGCCAATGCAGTCTGACTAACTATCTGTTGGTACTAGAAGCTAATAAATCTTTCCAGGAGTACAGGCAGCCCTAAGAATGCTCTGAATTTAAACTCTGTTTTATGTCCTTGGCTCAGTAGAAAAAATCCCTCTCTGAGAACAAAAGCTCCGGCTCTTAAGTAGAGCTGAAAATTCTTGAAGTGGCAAAATATTCCCTAATCTGGGCTGAAGTTTAAGTCTGGATAACACATCACAGCTGAGAAGCTAAACCTTACCTGGCCTGGCTTTTACTTCAGACTTTGAAAACCAATCTAATTGCCTATTCTATTTCCCTTCCCTGAGTTAAACACTTTTCTGTTTTGACTGAGATTCCTCATCAGTTCATTGCAAAATGCATTCAAATTACTTGAAGGTTAGAAATCAATAAAATAAAGTTTTAGTGAATAAAAACACATCAAGGAAGGAGAAACCCATTTCTAAACTCATTTTTTTCCCCAAGAAATCTCTTCAGCTAGTCTGATGGAAAAGTGATTGTGCTAGGTTTGGAAAGATTTTGTTGTAAGATACTTTCCTCCTCTAGATCTGGATCATGTTTGAGCATCAAATAAAGGATATATTGTACCCTCCCAGTGAACACTGCTGGTTTTTCTTGCTTTTTGGGAGAATTTAGAACACAGTAGAGCAAGAGGTTCTGAAGTTTATCACGAGGAGACTTCTCCAATGTACTGAAGAGTCATGGCTCAAACAGGAAATAAAATCGTCATGCCACTATTATATGTGTTATTTTAATATTCAAATGGATTTAATGTGTTTTGTCTGTATGAGGATTTCAGATAGTTATGAAAGATGATTTCTTTCTGTGCTAGGCTTTCTAAAGCTCAGAGTTCTTGCACTCTCTGACATGTATTATCCTTTCTGTTGATGAAATATGGGATTTAAAATAAGCTCTATGTCTAACATTGTTCCTTACACTTTGATGAATGTTACATTTATTCCTAAATTTATGAGCAAATGAAAAACTTTTACAGCTATGTAATAGAAAACACAAAATAGTTTTCTCATTTTAATAACTTTAATTAGATTTTTCTATGTACTGTAGTTTTAAGACTCACAAACAGGAATAGATACACCAGTAAGTAATAAATCAGCCTTGCCATTCCTCTGTTATTTCCCACCATAAGTGAATGTTACAGATTTATGTTATGGTAATTCATCACTCTCCATCCATTATCCTGTAAATAATTTGTTGTGCTTATAATAACAGATTCTAAAACTCATTATATTTAAATCCTCAGAAACTAGAAAGTGCATAAATTTGACTGTTAAAAAAAAAGTCCTGAATATGAAATCAGCTGCTTTGGTAAGAGACAGATCCAAAGCTACAATTTTTTTAATTACAGGGGTAATAAAACAGTATTTACCTGCTGCAGCTGAGCAGGGATGATGGGTAAAGCCTCTGTCACGACAACTAGAAGTATATTAAGAAGCAAAGATTAGCTCAAAACTACAAGCCCAGTCTCCTAATGGTTATAACCTCACTTTCATTAAATTAAATACATTACTTCATTTGGTGTATTTTTGTCATGTGAAAACCTAATCAGCTTTGCTATCCAAGGTCTTTACAATCTTTTATCTGTTTATCTATTGACTTTTATTTAATCTATCTCATAGCATGACTCCGGTGATCAGCCAAAAGTTGGACTGTATGATCTTAGAGCTCTTTTCCAACTGTAATGATACTGTGATTCATGTTTCATATTACATTGAATGCTTGGATTTTGTGATAATCTAATTTTTATAACATCAGAACTCTGAAACCATAGAAATGGGAAATGCATGCTGGAATAAATACCTGAATGGAAAACCTTAAAACTCTGCAGAAGGGCTTGGAGCTGTGTCAGGGGAGGTTTAGGTGGATATTAGGAAAAGATCCTATCCCCAGAGGGTGATCAGGCACTGGAACAGTGACTTTTCCCAAGTTCCCCTTTCATACCTTAAATCTGAGTTCCACTTTTCTTTCAACTAAATAAATTGTAGTTTTCCTCCTTATTCCCATTATGAAAAGTATCAATCAAAAACAAAACTAAAGCAGTCTAATTAAACTACATGCTGGGAAGCAAACCATCACCTGGTGGAAGCTACTTTGTGACCCAAAATTCCACCCTGGCCTTGCTTTGAGCATTGAAGATGGTAGAGACACTTGAAAAACAGCAATTTTCCCCAGAGTTGTGTCTCCTTTTGATGAAAACCTTGAAATGGCAGTGTCACTGTTGCAAATGTGTTTTACTAAAGATAGATTCCTTTAAATTTCATGCAGATAAGTATCATGTAATGACACCATTCCAAACCAGGGATTCTAAGAGCAGGGCACCACATGGCTGCCATGTGTTCAGACCCTTCACACCCACTCCTGAGATGGGAATTGAGAGACCCTGAAAAAACAGACACTCAAAATCTCAGATGAAAAAGGATATGGTCAAAATAAGAAGTACAAACTAAAAGACACAACTATGAAAAATAAATTATATTAAAGGGGAAAAAAAAAATATTACCACAGTACAAAACTCATTAATCTTGTAAAGCAGAAACTATTTCACACATTAATTCTGAATCCCACTTCCAGATGACCAGTGCTGGGTGGAGAAGTTACAGAAGAGAACCTGAAGCTCACCCAGGCTACCTGAGAGTTCCCTGTCTGAGACACAACTTCTAAATAAATACAGGTCCAGAAAATGGTAACACTGGCTTTACAGTGATTTTTCCAATCAAATTTTTGTTTTTGCAAAAAGGTCAATTTACGTTTCTCTGCACAATATATATATATTTTTTTTTAATGTGAGGATTTTTTCAAGACTTGGGAGCAATTTTGAATATGAAAACCTAAGGGGAGGTCATCAAGACATTACACACTTGTCACCACATTTGTAATGAAAGTTTTATGCTAAAATCATCTCACCTTCTTATAGAGGTGTGACTGGCACTGTGGATAATCCATGAATGAAAGACTGAAGAAAAGACCTGAAGAAAATTAAACTGGGGGAAAAAATATTCCTACCAAAATAAAAAATATAGTTATGGAGATAGATGTGAAAATAATTAAATTACTCAAGTGGTAAACTCTTGCAGAACATTTGTGGTATCAATTTTTTTTTTCCTAAAAAAAATACCTAAACCTAAAACCAAATCCACAACATTTTGCTATGAACAGGTGCTGATTGTGACAGTAGGATCACAGGAATTTCAGAATGTCTCTAGTCCAACTCCTGCCCAAAGCAGGAGCAGCTCTGAGGTCAGCCCAGATTGCTCAGAGCTTTATTCAGATGAAAACCTGAATAAACTTTATTTCACTTTATTCAGGTGAAAACCACCAAGGACAGGCATAACAGATTTATCTGCTTTGATTCTTGAATTATTGTAGGGCTATGAAGGAAAGCAATTTTTCCAGACAGATTTCCAGTCATGGGATGTATGAAAATAATTCAGTGGGCCATGCCTAAGCAATTCACTGTGTTTCAAATCTGTCTGTCAAGGAGACCCAGAGACGTCATCACAATAATAATTTAAATTATATTATGTGAAAAGTGCGTATAAAGCAAGGAATACTTTCTAAATGATTCCATAAAAACACAATAATTATTTGCAACAGAGAATGGTCAACAAAACCCTTGCAGTGTTTGAAGCTAGACACCAATAAGCTGAATTTATAAAAATAATTATGTTGTAAGAGCAGATCAGCTGCTCTAGGAAGAAAAATATTTAGGGGAAAAAAGAGATTGAGAGAGCTTCAGCTCTGCTAAGGATATTTACTGTTCATGCAGGCTGAAAGCAAAACGATAGGAATGTCCTCCAAAAATCGTTTAACAGCAGTAAATGTCCAGAGAACATATATTGCTAGAAATAATTAAAACTGTTCTTGATAAGTACTGGAAATAGTACAGAAAACAGACATGGTGAACCTGCAATGCTTCCCTCAAACAGATGGAAGTTACCTACTGGGGAGTTTAGTGTTTATTCATTTATCAAAACAGAGATTATCTTAAAAAGTGATAAGAATTTAGCATAGGACCTGTTCTTGAAATAAAACCCTGACATCAATGCTCCCTGTGAAAAACTCGTTTGTTTTCTGGAGCATAGGCAAAGCATGTGCAGAAACAGAAAATGAATATAAATTACATGAGACTAATGTCAGCTTGCTGAAAATCGCCCTTTTTATTGCTTTATGATAAAAGTAGATTGGGTGCTGCTTTAAACCTTGAAAGTAGCTAAATTCTTCTTCTTTTTCTTATGTTTTTTTTTCACAGAATCACAGAATTGTTAAGGCTGGAAAATCAACCCAGCAGCAGCACCATATTCACCACTGAACCATGTCCTCAAGTGTCACAGCCACACAAATTTGAGCCTTTCAAGGCAGGGTGACTCCACCCCTACCCTGGGCAGCCCATGGCAATGCCTGACCACCCTCTCTGTGAGGAAATTTTAACTTGTGTCTGATCTAAACCTTCTCTGACACAACTTAGGGCCATTTCCTCTTGTCCTGACAGTTTGCCATGGGATAACTTTTCATTGTTTATTATTTCACCATTAAGAATACCCTGTCAGTCCAGCCTGTGCAAGCACACACTGTGATATTGTTCAGATTTAGAAAGGGATGTTTGTTGCACTTGCCGAAAAGCCAGAATCCCTGCAATGTTCCAATTCATCCTGAAAATTAATGATATCTTTCACCAGGAGCCTGAGCAATTGCTTGAGCCCAAGCCTGCCTTTCAGAGCAAGTCATTCCACAAAAGTGGGATTAGCCGAGTGTCACCAGACCCTGAGCTGCACAGAGCTCTGAGACTGAGCTGTGTTGATCTCTTCTTCCTCTGAATGATCCCAAGGGACCAAACTCCTGCTCCTAATGACCAGCTAAAGATTTAAGAAATTAATAAATAATACCAGGCCCTCCAACTTTTAAAATATGCAAAACTCAAAGCAATGGGAAAAGGTAAGACAGAAATTAAAAATTAATTTATACATTGCGTTCTACCTGTCAATTCCTGACTTTAATTTTACCAGTTCAACAGGTATACATTGATGCACATGAGTCCTAGCCCTTCAGAAAAAGGTAGAAAACTTATTTAATAATAATCTTTCAAAAAATAACAACAGTTTTCATTTTTCTTGACTAGAATCATGATATGGCTTTAAGGACTCTGGACCTTCAAAATAAAACATGTCAGACTCTAGTAAAAGCAAACATTGGACTCTATCTAAAAAATAATGAGAAAAAAATCTCTAGAATTAACTTATAATTAATATTTAGAACTTATAATCTTTGGAATCTTCAAATAAAATAGCCAAAATGTGCTTAACATATCACTGGAAGTCTAAAGGGAGACCAAAATAATTTGTAACCAACCACTACACACAGAAGTTTATAACAAAGTTCTCTGTTTCCAAATATAAAAATATTAGTCAAGATATGTTGGAGTTCAATAGAGCCAACCACAAAGTATAGAAATAAAGCCTTCTCACTATATATGGGATGGTAAGTACTATGTCTCATGGAAAATTTAAGTGTATTTAAGAAGGATTTCTGCATTAATGAGCACCCCTCTAAAGTTTGTGGTGCCACCTCAGTGCACAGAATTGAGCTACACAGGCAGAAATCTCACTGACCACCCTATTCTGGAGGGTGCAGACAGCAATCCAAAAACAGGAGGGAAGAAAACCTTTCAAAATTAGTCAGCTGGTTCTCCCTGACCAAGACACAGCATTGTAGAAGAAAACAACAAGCATTTTAAAAGGAAAGAATATTTGCCACCGAAGGTTTTACTGATAAATGCATTTCAGACTTTGTTCTGTTCCCTGAAAAACCCTGAAGAGTAAAACTCAAGCTTTTTCATTTGCTTCACTCAAGCAAAATGGCCAGACTCTGAGGCACTCAGGTACTGCTGCAATGCAGGTTGCAAAAGCTGAACCCAGAACTAATGAGTCCATCAAACATCACTTGAATGCAGAATGCTACAGGACAACCTAACAGCTTGTGACAGGAGACTTTCTTCTACAGAGCACTACACGTGCTTTTCAAACCTTTTTAGCACAGAACCAAGTATGGTTCTCTGATGGCAGTGAAGACAAAGCAGGATTCAGATTTCTGGAACCAGAGGACTTGATGTGTCACCCCTTCCTGCCCTTCTTTCCCTGCAACCACAATGCATTTCCAAACATATTTCCATTTTTGATGTATTCAATTATACCTGAAGGCACATGAACAGAAATCCAGAACCACAGACACAAAATTGTTTGGTTTGGAAGGGACCTTAAAGCCCATCCAGTGCCACCCCCTGCCATGGGCAGGGACACCTTCCACTATCCCAGGTTGCTCCAAGCCCCATCCAACCTGGCCTTGGACACTTCCAGGGATCCAGGGGCAGCCACAGCTTCTCTGGGCAATATGTGCCAGGGCCTGCCCACCCTCACAGGGAACGATTTCTAAGATATCTAAACTAAATCTAATATATTACTGTGATTAGCTAAAAAAATACCAGCACAGGCTCTTCACTTCCAAAGGTGTAACCCAGATGATTTTCAAAGCTTTTCAACGCTGGGACAAGGGCATGGATTAATAACAGGCTACATTATATGCTGTATAGGAAGGTATCTGCTTATGGCTTCAAAATTTCTTTAAATTTCAGGAGCTTATTATTAAGGTCCTACAAACTGTGGAAAAGACATTTGTATCCAAAGATGTAGCCCCAAAAATTATCACACATCCAAAACTTGCTTTGCAACATTACCAATATTGGATAGCAAAGATTATTTCAAAGAACATAATTTCTTTTCTGAAAATGAAAACTGCTTCATTAAAGAGAATATAATTAAAATATAATTATTTTCAATAACATCAACTTTTGCTGACTTTTTTTCATGTTCTTTTCTAAATGGTAATTCGTTTCCCAAGTGAGAATGTCTGTATAACAACAAACACCAAAACAAGAATCCTTTGAATTTCTATTGCCACTAAACAAATTGTTTTCTCTTATCTGCACATTTAAAATAATATTAAACGTTTGTTTTTTCTTGTTAAATACTCCAGTTCTATAATATCACCCATTAGCTACTAAAGGAGAGAGACTAAACCATAAAAATAACAGAGTTCTAACAGAGGAAGAAGAAATTAAATATATTTAAACTAAACTAAATGAAAAATCATGAAACAGCACTTCCAGGTTTTGCATTTCACATCCCTATTGTCCACTCTTCAGCAATCTCTTTGTTTTATACTGCCTGGAACACATTTTGGGTGGTATATTATAGCTGTATATTGTACCTATTCCGTAACCTCCTCATACCTAAAGAAATTTCCATTACAAAGAGCTGTCCCTGCAATCATATGGTTTTGTCACAGCTACAACTTGTCCTACAGCAGAATACAATGTCATTTACACTGTCCAATATGATATCTGATGATTTCACTGGAATTTTAGAGAGAAAAAAGATGTGTTTCCTATCTTTTTTCCAAAGCAAGCAAATAAAAATCAGTTTTAAAGTAAAATCCACACACACAGATATGGGCATCATCTTCTTAAAATAAAACAACATTGCAAGGCTGAACTTACAAAATGTATATACAACTGTATTAAAATAATGTACATTGCTGTTCACATTTCTTCATATTTCAACTCATTCAGTCTCATCAAAATAATTTTAGCCAATAAGCCAAAGTTACTCATTTGCCTAGAGATAAATCCCAAGTTAACTGAAATATTTTATGATCCCAAAAACCAAATTTTCTTCTGCTCTGTTAATATGAAGTATCAAGTGAGTTCTTTTCCTCTTCTGTACTAGTAATTAGTACAGTAACTAGTAACTAGTAATTTAACCTTATAACCTTCTTATGTATTATTTTTTCAATTAATCTATACTATAAAGTAAAATAATTTTTATTATTTCTTAACATAAGCAGCATTTTTTTTTCTTATTTCCTAGCTACAGGAGGAAGAGGGAACCATCCTTTACTCATTGCCAGGGCTTGGCACAAACTAATTTAATAAGTAACACAGACAGTGATGATGTTATTATGGGATGGTACATTGAAATGTGAGGAAAAGCACAAACAAGAAACCTTGATAATGACACCATGTTTTTGGTACAGGAAGGACACTATTTAAAATTTTCACTGTCTGTTTTCTCAACTGAGAATAAAGGATGTAAGTAAATATTTTTACTTTGATTAATAGGAAAAACCAATTATCATTTGTGTAGTGGCTTTTAAAATACAAAATAGCATTAAGGTCTTAGAAAAACTTGGAGGTGTATACAGGCCCTGTGGCTGAATCACTTCATTCACCACAGGAGTGAAACTACTGCTGACATGAAATATGAAGTGCTTCAGTGCACGGCAGCACAGTCGGGCGCAGGAAAAGAACCCAAGAGCAGCTTCTCAGTGTGTATCTGAAGGGAAAACAAACTTCATGAATGGAAAGGAAGCCAGGCTTTGGGGTTCCCGTCCTTTTCCTTTAACATTTCTGTGCCTTTTGGGTCAAGCAGTGTCAAAGGAACCCTTTGGCCAAGACACTCAAAGAGATTACAGGTAGTATATCTTCCAGTCATGTGTGATTATTTCTATAGATAGATCTTTTCCAGCTATCTAAGCACTTTTTTCTCTCTCTATTATAAGAAATTACTGCAGTGTTGAGAACAGTTACAGCAATGGTTCTATGCTACTGATTTTTACCCCATCTTATGCAATTTGGCTAATTGGTAGCTTTATTCATAAACCCACATTGAGTCACTTGCCAAATTGTTTTCAGTTCCTGGTGTCTAGGTACCAGTTCTCTTCAGAGCCTCTAGCCCACTGGAGAACAGCATTTTCTCACCAGGAAAAACAGTAAGTCCTTCCCCTGCAGTCCTGGGAAATGCTCCTGCCTGCTGGCATGTGGAAGAAATGGTTTGTCCGCGCTCCTTGCTCTTCCCAGGAGCAGCAGCTGGGACTGCCCAGGTGGTCAAATGTTTCCTTCATCTCTTGTATTCCAGATTCTTCCACCCCAGCAGGTACACTGGAGTCTTTTGCACTCAAGTCCAGTGTGTCAGCTTATACGGTTTTTTAGTGTGAACACAGAGGGAACCCATTAAAACACATTTTCTTTAAAGCCTTAAACGTGCTGGAGTGGAGGTAGTTTTAAGAAATGGCAGCTGTATGGCCCCAGGACTTTTTTCATATGTCCTGCCACTGTGATGCAAATAGCATAAGTGCCTAAAAAGACATGGCCCAGCTGGGCATGTTAAGAGGCATGAGCACTCAGTGGTTTAATAAAGACCCAGTTCTATTACTGGCACCAAAGGCGAGGTCAATTTAGGAAACGCTGCTGCTGATTCACAGCCTACTTCTTGCTCCTTGTTTTAATGAGAAAACACAGTATGGCTAAAACTGGAAGTGAGACCTTGCAGAGCAGCTCACATTGCATTTTCTTACAGTATTTATATGGTTCCTGGCTATACTTGCTGAAAACAGGCTTTAACTTTTTATTATGTCCACTGTTCATTACCTATTTTCTAAACAAATATCTACTTTGACACCTGAAAGCTAAAGAAATACTTTTTAAAGTCTAATGTGACATATTTCTGTCCTGCTGTCTAATCCCACAAAGGCACAGAGAAATGCATAAATACTTCCGAAAGACACAAAATCCAAGTGGCTTGGAGGACACTTCAGAAATAGAGAGCATTTAATGAAGAATGCCCTGCTTTGAACTTTCAGGATGCCCTGAAGCATATGAGATTTTACATAAAAAAGCAGCAACCAAAGCTCTACCTGCCTAGAAAGTAAAATCATTATATAATTGTTGAGACCTTTCAGCAGTGTACTTGGGAAAAAGCTGGTTAAAACTTCTGCCAAGGAATGGGAGGCTGATTTAGAGACAGCTGAGTTACAGTCAGCTGAATTCTACATCTCATGCAGATTATTACTGTGGTTACACATCCTTCTATTTATATAGTTCCTGGATTTCATTTCCTTGCTTTACTTATTGGTGATGAGCAAGCCTTCAAACCAGAGGTACCAAGGTCATGAGAGCTGTTAATCAGGAAGGTGTTAGGCCACTGTCAGGGCTAAGGAGAAGACTGAAAAGGAGAGTCACAAAAACAGTCTTTGCATAAGAGACTTGAGACACTTCTAATTACCACAGCCAAAGCAATTTGAGTAACAAAGAGCAAAAATACTCCAATTTATTTGCAACTTTTGGATGAGGAGAGGGGTTATGCTTCAATGGGCAAAGTCCTTGAATGTTGCAGACTGACATCATCTCCCAGGAAACTGCAAAATAAGTGCCTTCACATGAATGTAAGGGGTTCTTAATGTTGCTTGTGCCTGGCTAACTTCAGATGTCCTTGTGGGATTTTGGAAAAGGCTGTATGGTGCAGAGAATTGGACATGGAATGATAGGGGCAAGGAATCACTAATGTTGGAAAAAACCTTTAAAATAGAGTCCAACCACCAGCCCAGCTCCCAGCACCTTGTTTACCACTGGCCATTCCTCAGGTGCCATATCCACGTGCTTTTTGAACACTTCCAGCAATGGTGACTCCACCACCTCCCTGGACATCTTATTCCAATGCCTTGCAACCCTTTCTGTGATTTTTTTTTTTTTCCTAACAGCTAATCTAAACCTTTCCTGGTGCAATTTGAGGCCATTCAAAGAATTGCTGCTGCTTGCAAGCAAATCAAAAGCCTGTGCCATGGTACCAAGCTTCATTATTCCATGCACAATAGAGGGGACTTGGAAACAGAATGAAAATAAAAAACATGCTAATGAAAACTTACTATAGCAAGAGTCACTAACTGCTTAAATAAATGCAGTTTCTAAGCTTATTACATTAGAAGAAGTGTCACTTTTACTGACTTGAAAATGTGTGGAGCTGCTGCAAACTACTGCTGCATCGCCATAAAAGATAAAGAGAGAGGGATTTTATAGGCTCACAATTGTATTTACCAGGGGCTAGAAAAAAGAAAAAGAGCTGGTCAGATTAAAAAAAAAGAAAAAAAAAAGTGTACATGTTTAGGGTAAAGAAAAGGAATCATCTGCTACGAAGATAAGAAATTTAAATCCCATTCAAATTCCTCTACTGCAAATGTCCCTATTCATCAGTTTGTTCATTTCCATTTTTCATGGAAAGATACTGATAATTACCCAAAGGCTCTCCAGCCTATCAAAAACACATAGAACTTGTTTTCACTTATGAGACCAATTTTTTATGCAATAAGGTGATACACCACTTTTCTTCCCTTCTCACTGTGGGGTCAGTTCTGCAAGGCGAGAGATCTTTCCTTTAGCCCAGCGTGGTTTGAAAGGAAACCAAAGGAATGAGATTGTTCAGTTATGGCTTTGCTCAGGGCTAAGGCTCCTCTTTCTCTTTACTGTGTCCCACATGTAAACATTACAGGAATGCTTTCCTCCTACAGTTTTCCTAACAGCCTGGATCAGAGCTCTCAGCTAGGAAGGTTAGAGCAGCAACTTTACCCAATATCTGATAAGAATTCAACAAACTCCTAGAGGCACATGTGTGTTGTGTAATTCTCAGAAGAGGCAATAAATGGCATGGAAAAATAATCGAAAAACAATGAAGTTATTTACAGTGGTGATGAGCTGCAAGACTTACAGACATTAAAGTATATAACCTATTACACCATTTCTCAATTTCTACTGGAATAAAAAGGAAAACATCATATGAATTTCCTTGCTTGACTGGGAACAATTATTAGTGAGCTGTGACAGTACTCTGTAAAAGGCAATTTGAATATGCTTTTAATCATGACCTCATTGACAGGTGCAAAACTACTTTAAATGGAGGTGAGATGTCCAAGGCAAATGGTGTTTTATACTTTGAGTAAGCTTCATTGCTTTTTGCAGCACAGATTGGAAACCAAGGGAAATTTAACACCTGTAAACAGCTTTTCTTCTTATTTGAAATCTGTATATTTTCATCTCAACACACAGATAAAATATTAAGTTTAGCTAGAGGATGACAGATATCAAATTCTAAAGCATTACAGGAAGAGAGAGAATGAAAGGAAAAATGAAAAATATCTTAAAAACTGGTTTCTGCAGAAAATATAAATATTATCAGTTGAACAGTGGAAGTCATATGCTTTAGTGATATATTAATTCATCCCAGATCAAGGGTTCTTTTAACATACCTGCTGACGTGTCATAAGGTAGTCTGAATGAAGTTCAATACTTGAGAAAGGTTGGAAGTTGATGATGATTCAAAATCAAAATATTTTTTCTGTGAAATAGTCTACTGAAAATAGGTGTCTGATAGACCCTTGATTTGCTTTTCTCCTGTTGGAGCTAAAGTTGTAAAATGAAACTCATCCCACCCAGGCTTCAACTTGAAACCCAACATGAGCTGGCTAAGAAATAAAATACTTTTTTGTTACTGACTCTTCAGTTTCTCTTTTTCAGTAAGAGCCCTGGATTACCTCTGGCTGGGATTCTTACCAGGACAGAAAGACTTTTGGGAATTGAGGTTGACTTTATACTCTTCCCTTTTTCTCTCTTCTCCTGTTCCCCACAGCAACACTTTCAGCAGTGCCCTTGAAACACAGCAACTGGATCCAGAGGAGGGAGCCTGCATGTGTTGCCAAGATTGCTCTTTTGATGATTTAGAATCATTTTTTAAGTAGTCTGTCACTTTCAAAAGTTCTAAATGAGCTAAATAAAATCAATAAATAGACAGTAAATTTATAATATTAATATTAGGAGGAAAAAAACTAGAAATTAATCCCTTAAATGTATTTCCTTGATCTGTCCTGCTACACATTTCAGTGCAAGTATAGGAAATGACCGCAGTTTAACAAGCTATTTTCCCTGTGTTTTCTGTATCCCACCTCCAGCTGGGGTAGAGTGGATGGTTCACAGATGGGTGGATTAACATCTACAAAGCATCTGGCAGGGAATGCAAGCCTGTGAGGTATTCAGCTTCCCTGGAAGCTGAAGGCGTTCAGCAGTCAACCGAGAAGGCTTAATTGTGCAACGCTTTACTATGGAAGCAAATTTCTTCATTGCCCAGTTGGTTACCAGTTTAAAAATCAAAATATGAACACTCACGGCCTTGTCAAGTTTACATCAGGAAACAGCTGTCATGGTTTCTCATAGAAAGGTTCACATAGATATTTCTCCTTCTACTATCTTGCGACAGCATATTCCACTGATCTAGTTGTGCGCTATCTCTTGTACTTTTAGATATCCTGCCTTCTTTTTTAGTGAAAGACTTGGAATCCTGGAAATGTTCAAGGATGGGGCTTAGAGAACCCTGGTCTAGTGTAAGGTGTCCCTGCTCATGGCAGGGGATTGGAACAGGATGGACTTAAGGTCCCTTCCAACCCTTCTATGAGTCTAGAGGATGATTGTGTGTCTTACACTAGAAGCACGTGGGATGATCCCATGAATTTGGCAATGCTCCCCCGTTGAAGCAAGAAGGTCAGAAGGCTGATAGACAGGTGGAGCTGCACCTTGATGTGCATGGGAAGTTTATGCAGCATTTTCCGTGCTCAACAAACCAGCCAGGACCGTTCCTGTCTTCCTTATGGTTTTCGTCATTGATTCTGTGCCCCAGAGCTATGCAAACGTATTATTGTACAGAATCGTAATGCAGAATCTCAGCAACAATGCTTTGGGGGTGGAAGAGACCTTAAAGACCATCCAGTTCCACCCCCTGCCATGGGTAGGCACATGTTCCACCAGACCAGATTGTCTTAGGATTTGGTCCAATATGCCCTTGAACACTGCAAGAGAAATTTAATCAGTTTTGGCAATCTAACAGATAATAGACAATATCAAAAGGCCACTCCCAGAGGACACATCACGTTCTTCAACCTGGGAGAGCACTGCTGCTTTTCAGGTTAAATATTAATTTCCCAAGAAATCACTGGGTCACATGTTCTTAATCTTTCTTAACCCTTGTCTTCTCTCCTGCCTCTATGATATCTTAAATACATGACTAAATTAATACCACAATTACCCCCTTGGAGGCAGAAAAAGGCACAAGACAGCAACAACATGAGTTTTAGCACAGCTTGTGCCAAACTACAGCTTTCGTTTACAAATCCGGGAGATGGAATACATTTCCATCCAGTGAGATCATTGTGTACTATATGAATAATATTCTGGCTGAGGATATCATGCAAAATAAAAACTAACTGACATTTTGATATAACACAAGCAAATGCTCTGCTTTGGAAAAAATGCGTGACCACCCAAGGATAAATTTCGCATCAAAACTGAGGTTTAGTTGACTCATTTAAAAAAGAGATTTCTAAATCTATGGCATAAAAACATGAGAATAACTCAGCCTTTATAAGCACTCTGTATAAATCCTAGTGATGCAATTTTTTCACAATGTGATGGAAAACCCAGCTTTTAACCAGGATCAAAGGGCAAATGAAAATATTTAGGCATTTTCCACTATACCTTCTTGTAGTTATTCAGTGTAGTTTCTTTGTATTATCCAAGACTACTAGCAGGAAATTTCCTGGAGAAGAAAGACATCCCACCTTCCATGTAAGCCTTTTTGATTTCTTCCTCTGTTCACAGTTGGTACCACTGCTGGCATTCCAAGGGTCATGCAGATTTCTGGGCACCATAAAGGCACAGGAAGGGTACCGAGGCCTGTTTTACTCTACATCTGCTACCAAGCCCACAGGCAACCTGTCCTGCCTACTGAGTAACACCAGAAATTCAATTTTCACTTTTCATTTACAGGTTAAATCTTACACAGCTACAAATTAAATGAGACAGATGTGATCAGAGGGGGCTGTGAGGACACGTGCTCACCTAGCTCTGACTCCTCGGTTTGGTTCAGGATTTAAACCCAGGAATTTGGATTGTGTGGGCTCAGGTGATGGTTTATTACTGTGAGCTGTGATGAAATGCACTGGGAAAGGAGGAACAGGATCTGATCAACAGCAGCAAGGGAGTGTTAGGCAAAAAGTCTCTGGTGAGGCACAAATAGTTGCTCTACCCGTGGCAAGATTTGTCCCAGGATACCACTGCAACATGGAGAGAAGAATGGACAGGCTTTGGTGATTTTGCTGTGGTAATGACACCGGCTGTGCTTGGCCCAGTTACAGCTCTTCTGGAGGGGATAACCAGAGGGAGGGTGTTCTTTCCTCTATCCAAACAGAAACAGAGTCACTTCCATCTTAGAGCACTCAGCTTTCCAAAGGCATTAGAGAAGTTTCCTAGCCAAAATCTCCTGAAGAAGCCATAGTGCAATTAGACAAGAGAGGATCCTCTATTGGGTTGCTAAAAAAATAGGAAACAAATATAGAGGAAAAAATGATAGGTTGTGCACAAGGGAGAAGATTATTGCATCCCACATGGATCTCTCTTGTTCAGCATATTCCTAAATCATCTGGAAAATGGTGCGAGTAATGAGGTGAAAATGTCAAAATTCAACATTTTAGAAATGCAATAAAGACCTTCAACTGAACTGAATAATTCCTCAATGGATTGTTCGTTCACAAACAGTTTTGTATCTAAACTGTTCACTCCAGTATTTGAAATCTATTTTTAACATGGGAGAATACTTCTTCCCCATCTCCATTTCTTCATATCTACTAGGTTTGCTAAAGAAATAGTCAAATTTGGATGGCAATTACAAAAGCCGCTTGCCAGTCTTCTCCACCTTCCTGAAGAACTAAATTTGTATCTTACCTTTTATTCACATTTTTTCCCTTTCACTGTCTCCAAAATTGTTAAGAGCTCATGCTGCAAAATCTTGATCCTTGTTGTCCAAGTAGATCCATGAGAGAAGCTCTCCTGGAGTGACTTTATTACAGTTGTCATCACTTTGTCTGGGTCTAACAAGCAGATATTCAAAAGGTGAACACAGTGAAAGAATTGGATGTGAATTCCTAAAATTTGTCTTGCTTGTAGAGCCTTATACATATTTGTTGACTCCTTTCTTTTAACCCACCAAAATAAAAACACACGATGACAGCCCCCAGTTGCCTCAAAGTGCCTCAAATGATCCATGGGGGGAAAGTGAGAATCAGAGAACCCCTACGTGGTGCTTTCAGTGAGGAATGCCGTGTAAATAGTGCAGGGAGGGTAAGTGCAACATGCTCCATTATAAAATGTGGAAAGTGCAGCAGCTGCTCTCGTTGCACAGACTGTCCCCTCATTTCTAGTGACAGGGTGATGATCTATGGGCAAGAAGCACCACTGTTTCAGGGATTCTTATATCCATATCTTTCAAGGTCAAGAGGGACTGTGGAATTCATCTGATGTGACCTAGTATGGTGCAGGGCAATGAGTGGTGCCTCGCAATTTGTCTATTAAAGATTCCTCCTTCTCCTGTGAGTGAATGATGTTATCCCAGGAACCATGGCTGAACAGAAGGCTCTCTCTTAAAGTCCAGTCATAAATTAAGCACTCTGAATCTAACTCTTACTTGCAGCAAAAAGGCATTGAATATAGTGATGGAGTCCAATAAATGCCTACAAATCCTTCTGTGCCCAGGTTACATTGGAAACTAATATTTACTGGATAATCCATAGTAATCCTTTGTTCCTTTAAGCTTCCAATTTTTGGGATAAGCCTTCCTTCTTCTCCCCTTTTAGTCCAGGGAAAATTTTAATCAGGCTTTTTTTGCCTTCTGACCCTGTACTTCACCACTGTCTGCTGCAAGAGCGTGGCCAAGGGATCTGTGTGGAGCTGTTTTAGAAACACATCTGCAGCTCACGTCTCACAAAGCCTCCATATGGAAACCTGATCCTACTTCTTGGTGGGTGAAAGGATTGGACAACTTGTCCTTAAATCTTTCTTCCATCACTTTGCTTTTCCTTCTACAAAGAGCAAAGAACACCTTGAGTAGAAATCACATCTGCAATACGCTTAAGACACTACAGTACACTGAAAATCCCAACAGTGCTGTAAAACCAAGGACTTAACCATGCAAGGTTATGGTTTTGTAAAAGAGAAATTCATCCCTCTGTGCTAGAAGCAAAACTTGTTCATCATAAACACAATTTATAATCACTATTTCTGCCTCCTACTATGTTTTTCATTTCTACAGGATTCAGATGAGAAGACACACATACGAATGTGGGAAACTATCCGTTTAAACCTATACAAAAGTTAAATTTTAAATGAGAAAGGTCAAACAAGTTCAGATTTAGCAAAAGTGGTGCTCAGTTAATTTCCACACCCTCTACCCTTGCCACAGTACCTGGGCACATTTACATGTATTCCTTCTGACAGATTCCTGTGAGGCAGGAAATTGGTTTTATCTGTGGCAAAGCAGGCTAAAGGATTTGTGCATGGTCACACAATGAATCTGTAAGGAAAAAGGGATTGGGGCAGAAGTTTTCTCAGTTGCAAAAAGCACTCAAAGCCCTGGACTCTGAATCTATTTCAAACAAAGGTATATAAGCTTAGTCACCCATATTTTCTCAGTTAGCAGTTAGTTCTGAGTCCCTTAATGAGCTGTATAAATCAGCATTTTTCTAGAACTTAATGTAGAAAGACCTGAGCCTACTCTTTTAAACCCACAGAGCTAAATCTCCCAGAATATATACCTATACCACAGCCTATTTTTTCATCCCATAAAGCAGATATGTTTGAGCCATACATAAAGAAAGCACAATGGAATATCCTGAAGATAATACAGTGGAGCATCCTTTCTCTGCAAAAAATGAACAATGAAGAAGGACAAGGGTTTTTCTGCTTTTAAACTCTTTTCAATATGAAAATGCTTTTCGTCAGTTAGAAGTATAGACAGAATGTGTGTCTTCCTCACAGAGTTTCATTTTTCCTGCTTTCATGGAAAGTTGTGGTTTTTAAAGACAGTGATGTCCACTGTGGTTTGGGAGGGGTTAGGGGAGAAGTTCCTCTATGTTTACCCAAAGGGAGGGAGGGAGGGAGGAAGGGAGGGAGGAAGGGAGGAAGGGAGGAAGGGAGGAAGGGAGGAAGGGAGGAAGGGAGGAAGGAATAACAAATCCATTATATTAATAACAAACCAGATTCAGTAGAGCAGTTCAGTCAGAAGTGACCTGCAATAATCACCTTTTTTATTCCCAAGTATCACCATAATTACCTCATTCCCAGGAACAACAGGGAAGAATACAGCATTGAGTAATGCTGATTACTGACTACTGCAATAATGGTCAGAATAAGCGTGTTAGTATTTCAACAATACAAAAAATTGGTTTGGTTGATGTGATCTTTTTAATTCTTAAATAAATCAAACTATTGAAGTTTTAAGAAATGAAAATCTAAACTAATGCAACGAGGTGGAATACTAGTCTCTCTGGAGGGTAGCTGAAATTAGGATTTTAATTACTTTTTGATCAGAATTGTGACTGCTTCTCATAATCTAAACCTCTACAGAGTCTCAAAACATCTTTCATATACGCGTTTGCTTTTGCTAGTCATTATGCCATATTAAGTTCACACTTTTTGATGTTTTTATAGTGAATTAGATAATTCCCAAAACTACCAGGAAGAGCAATGGAAAAAAACATTTAGGAGAGAGTTATGTATAGTTCATACACAAATATTCAACTCTCAACAAGTCAATGTTTCAAATGATTGCCAAAACGAAATAATTTTGAGAAAATTTTCATGTGGTTTCAGAATTAAATCTTGTAAAGAGAATGGTTTGGATTGGAAGACATCTCAGAACTCATCCAGTTCCATCCCCTGCCCCTTCCACTAGACCAGGTTTATCCAAGCCCCATCCAACCTGGCCTTGGACACTTCCAGGGATGGGGCAGCTGCCACAGAATTTCTGGGCAAACTCTTCCATCAATCCACAGAAGAGATAAGTTGTAGGGATGGTGTAATGATTTAGTAAAGCCTGGCAATGCTCTTCCCCTTACAAGAGCAACATCCCCTTCTGTTGGATTTACTCTCTAAAAGCCAGGTTTTTTTTTAACTAAACCAAAGTGATAATAAGCAGGTAGGGGAAAAAGATTGCCTCAGAAGGGAAGATAGATGGAAAACCAAGGGCTGCCTTGGGTCAAACCTGGCCTTTCACCTGTTGTGTCTATGAGATTTGTGAAATCTGGAGGCCAGATGGGCAAGCACACCTATGAGCCTTGCTCAGAGGGATCCCTCTGCTCAAAACTCTCTCTCTTCATCCAAGTTTGCAGTTTGAAAGAGCTGCTCACTAATTGCAGTAATAGTCTCAACCGCTTTTTAATTACATATGCCGGCCCAACAGAATTTTTGAGTAATTTTTTCTATCCCCTCCAAGGACACCTTATGACCACCCCAAAAGTGTCAGATATAGATATAAATATCAGAAAGGAGCCCCAAAGCACTGCAGAAACTCTGCAGTTTATCTTAGAGACATGCAGCAGCTTCCTGACAGCTTGGCCTCGACTTCGATTTTCTTTCTCCCTGCGCCAGGCACCATATGCTGACTGTTACACTGAAGTGACACTTAACCCACAAGCCTGCAACAGAGAGGCTATATTTAAATTCAACTGTTAGGTGAAAGTGTGTTTTAGAAAAACCTCCAGGAAGCTGCATCCAGATGGTTACAGCAAAGAATCTATATCTAGGGATTTGGGGGAGGATAACAGGTTACAGCAGCATCACTTCTGAAGTTGTGGCTATATAGTGATATTCCCTTTGCTTTCAGGTAGAACTAAAACCATTGCATAATGCAGTGTTTGGCATTCATCAGCTTGACTGTTTGGAAGAAAGAAAATTTTAATAAACTTGGTTTCTCTGGGATTTTCTGTAACTATTTCTCTCTGTGTGTTAACAGTCTCAACTTCTTACTTGAAGTTAACCTAACAAAGTAAATAGAAATGTTTACATTATAAATACATTTATTTCAGCATTTTGTCAGTGTAACTTTACTTTTAAATGGCAGAAAGACACCAGAGGAAAGCTCTATAACTGTTGAAACTACCAGCATTGAATATTTGACATTCTGGATTAGTTCATTCCCAGCATTTTAGCCTGTTCCATAAAGGGAGAGGTGGCAGTCAGAGAGCTGATTATGTTTTCCAGATTTCCCAAGGAAATGTCAGTCCTGACAGTTCCTAAAGCAGTTCAACAAAGCTGTGACATTGGTACAATTTTTGACTTCACTTTTTTGAAGGAAATGCTTTAGAGTACCTGAGGGTATTTATGAATTAATGTTGAAGAGTTCTTTACTCTGACTAATGATCCACTACAATTTTCAAATCAGTTTTGGAGACTGAGAACAGATGAACATGCAAAAATCCACAGGCTGATCATACACTCTTTAGATAAGGGGAACATCTGAGCTCTAGCCTCTGATATGACACCATATATTTCCATTCCACATGTCTTTTTTGAAGCAAACAGATGAAACAGATGTGAATCAATAGTGTTTTCTGAGATGCTTCCAGAGCAGTAACTCCCCAAAGTAAGCTCACATTTCATCTGGTTGTGTTTAGCATGCTGTTGCTGTTATCATAGAGATTGCATGAAGCCATTAGTCTAAGTTTGTGTAAAACATCCCTCAAAATTGCTTCTCTTCACACCCCTCTGCACACGCAAACCTGATGTTAATACATGCATACATGCTTACTACACAGGGTATTCAGGAATATTGCAGGTATTCAGCTAATTTCAGAGAAGTCCAGAACTTTCTTACATTTACCCAAGGACACTGTAACAGTAAATATGAAAGCAGGATGCTGTCAAAGGCCACCCAAAGCATCCTGTGAGGGAAGATGATGGAAAACTATGTATGTGTATGCAGATACACACACATGTATACATTCAAACTAGCAAATTAATTTCAGAACAAGAACATTATAAAACATTGTGATTGGGAAGCTGTCAGTATGCTTCTCACAGAGAAAACCATGAAAGCCTGTCAATAAACAGTGAAAAAACACTATCTTGAAAAAATAGTTACACCTTTAAAGCCTGATTGAATTGACCAACATAACCTGACCTGGTTAGTCCCCAGCACAGCACCAATCTCATACAAATCAAACAAACCTACTGTTTGTCCTCACATTTTCTTAGCAGAAGTCTGGGACATCTCAGTTCTGCTCTTCCCAAAAGATCTGACCTGCAAAATTCAGTTTAAGAAAGCTCAAGATAAATCTTTTTAGATTGGTCTCAGCTAATGAGGCATGGCATGTTGGCAGAGCACTTTCTTTATGACCCACATTGGCCTTAGGAGACACATCCTGTGCAGAGGAGGACAGGTTTCCTTGTATCTTCTTATGCTCCAGTGTCAGGCAACCCACAAATCTGCCGTTGATGCACCCAGTTATTTAGCTGAGCTACAAATTCATCTCTAATCTAATATACAAAGGAGTATCCATGTAAGGAATAGCCCAGTTCATTTTCACTCAGTGTAAGAAAAGAGATTGACATTTTAGTGACAATTGCAGCCAATCAAAAGAAGAAAAATGTACCATATGAGGAAATTTCATTGTGAGACCTCCAATCAGGCTATCCACAATCCCCTCTACAACTAACACAGCTGAATCCACTCTGGAACCCATTTGGCAAAACTCAAAGCCTAAACAATCCCCATCTGAACACACATTCACTAACATATATAGAAAAGATTGTTACACTTTTAGCTGTCATTATCCTTGGTGGGTTTAATACCTCTTTCCCACCTGGCAGTTTCTTCTAAAGAGTAGAACAAGAGGTGCATGACTTTCTCCTGCTTTGTTCTCTGTGCTGTTGGTGCAGAATGTTCCCTACCCCCTTGGTATGGGATTCATTACAGAGCACAGCCTCTAAAATATAGAATCATAGAATCATAGAACAATTAAAGTTGGAAAAGCCCTCTAAAATCATTGAGTCCAACCATTAAGGTAACACTGACAGGCCCAGCACTGAGCCATGTCTCTAAGTGCCACATCTAATGTTTTTTGAACACTTCCAGGGCTGTGACTCCACCACTTCCCTGGGCAGCCTGTTCCAATGCTTTACAACCCTTTCAGTGAAGCAATTTTTCCTGATATCCACCTACAACATGGAAGTAAAGGAAGCACAGGTTTGGTAAGTAGATAATAATAAAATTTCAGCCAAAATGTTTTTCTCCTGTCCAAAATATTTCTCGACCTGTCCAGAATGTTTGAAAAAAAGACCAGTTCCCAAAAGTAAGGAAACAAACACATCACTACACAATTGTTTTTCTGAAGTGCTTTTCTTGTTGGATTGGGGGGTTTTAAATAAAATAAATACCAACTATAATACCTATAATATGTAGTATGTAATATAATAACAAAACCTAGAGTAAGTATAATTTCGTATCTGTGAGGAACAGTTAATTTGCAATTCCAGCTGCTCAAAGGTACAGTATGCCATTAAAAACTGAAATGAACAGGAATTCTGCTTTCTTCCTCATCTGATATTGGGTCAATGAATCTCTTTGCAAGTAAGCCAAGTGCATCACTGTCAGTGCCAGTGTCAGAACCCATCACCAAGGGTTCAGGAAGGATGGAGGGGAATGTTATCTCCCAATTCCATAGCAAAAGTTGGTTAATGGCAAAGCAAAAAGTAACATTTTAGCAACTTATAGAAGCAAATCTCTTGGGTTTGGGTGAGAGATATAGTGTCATCCAGTGACACAAGCAGATGGCAAAATTTACTAAAGGCAGGATCACAAACTATATAAAATTAAGTTGAACCAATGCACTTCATATTATGTAAAAATAATCAGCAAGAAACTTTTTGAATTTGATTTTAGATCTATTATCTGAACTTATCAGCTGTAAATTTTCCCTCACTTATGTTTAAGAGCCACAGAATTTCACTGCCCTGTATCAACACTGTTGCTCTGAAAACTCCTTTCCTGCTCCCTAATCATGAAATCCACAGAACTTTTCCACCTCCTGGGAGTAATTCAGTCCCATGTATTAAACTCCTCTAATTCACAAAATCCTTCAGGTTTCCTCCTGTCAGACTGAAACTGTTGCTTTTATTTTTATAGCCTCACATCACTATTTATTTTGTTCCTCTTTTGTTCTCTGCCCCAAAGTTTTTACAATCAGGATCTGAACCTACTAAACCAAATCAGGAGATATAATCCTGTTAAACACATCAACTATTCACACAATTGTTCACTAATGACAGTGGAACCATCCTAGTTAATCTGAAACTGGTGAGCCATCTTCAGCACAGAATTACTCTCCTTAGGTACCCAAATAAACAAGTGTCACACCAAGGACTGAAGGCTTTTGAAAATATTAGGTTCTTTTGAAAATCTAAGCTGTTAAAAAATGTCTTGACTATGATTGACTAGTGAAAAAAAAATGCTACTTAAACAGCACATTTAATTGATATGGCATTAGCCTCAATGACATTTAGAGAACATCAAAGACAGAACATATCTGTGTCATGAGGAATATGAAGCAAAAATAGAACTTCAGCTGAATGATCAAATTTAATTCAATGAGCAACAATAGTTAGGATAACAAAATATGCCATGCAGTAAGTTTACTCATCCTCTTAACTTTATTTGTGCAGCCTGAAATTGGATTCCATAGAAATGCAAAGTTTTACAGATTGCTGAGATCTGAACCTTTATCTTTCCTTGCAGGCTATTTGTATTAATCTACTTTTCTTTGAAGCACAGAGCTATTAAACTGTTAAACTCATTTAAAATGTGGTCATATTTCTATCCATAGACCAGATAGTTGAATTATAGATTTTAATTATGCTTTTTATACTTTGGACATGCTTACTTAGAAATATTTGCAACAAAAATATGCAATTAAAGAGCTTTTATTGCTGCTGATTGGTGAATCGTGTCTATATTGACAGCAAGAGGTAGCTTAGCATATAAGAGAAATTACATAGGCCACTTTCTATAAGTGACTAATACAAAAACCATAGCCAGCTTTGTTCCCCTACCTTTATTAGTACTTTAACATGAAATCAAAGCATGTGAAAATGTAAAATGCCATGTGCTTTAATAGTGAGATACAAGAATATTTCAGACTTGAGTAGCACCCATCCTACAAAACCAGTTAAATATGTAACCAGAAAAGCAGAATTTCTGCTATTCATCTGACACATCTGAATAACCTCTCCAGTTTAGCGAAAGCAGAACTGGACAGTTTCCATCCTGTAATATTCAATCACTTTTCCCATTAAAAACTGAAGCTGTGGGATGGCCATAGCACAGAGGAAAATTAAAATAAAACTAAAATAATTAAAAAAAGAAAAGTAGGAACAAGTACTGCCGTAAAACAACAAAGATGAACTCCATTTGTTTTTCAGGGTAACAATGAATGTGTTGCTTTGTGTTTTGCCATTAAAAAAAAACATATTGTACCATCAAATACACCTGTCACCAGAGTGGAAATAGATACAGAATAAATATAATCCTTTCACAAATTCCACCACTCTGACAAAACTTACACAGCATGACATGAGCACAGAGAAAAAAAAAATGACAAAAAGGAAGTGTTTATAATGGACAATTGTTTTCTTCCAGAAACTGCTCATTTAAGCTGATCAGTATTTTTAAAATGGCTGGAAACATAAATTACTACAAACTACTTCAGAGGGAACACAGTGTGTGTGTGTGTGTGTAACATCCTCTCTGCCTCAAGATTGGTTCCAAAATCCACACACATGTATTCACACATATTCTCAAAGTTTTATTTCTTTTTAATAATAATACTAATAGTTTAGTAATAAACAGTTAATTATGTAACTCACTTCAGTGAAAATGATGCTTTAAAATAGTATTTGGTGTGAGAAAGGTGTTCAACCAACCTGAAATACCTTAGAGATACCATCATAAAATTGCTAATGGTGGAAGAGACTTCTCAGGCTAAGTCCAATCACCAACTCAGCACCATGTTCACCTCTAAACCACGTCCTCAAGTGACACATCTACACACCTTGTGAACACCTCCAGGGATGGGCACTCCACTATTGCCTTGAGCAGCCTGTGCCAGGGCCTGACAACCATTTCAGTAAAGAAATTTTCTCTAATAGCCAACCTGAACCTCCCCTGGTGCAACCTGAGGCTGTTTCCCTTGTCCTGTCCCTGTTCCCTGGGAGCAGAGCCTGACTCTCCCAGCCACCTCCTCCTGTCAGGGAGTTGTGCAGAGGCAGAAGGTCCCCCCTGAGCCTCCTTTTCTCCAGGCTGAGCCCCTTTCCCAGCTCCCTCGGCCACTCCTGGGGCTCCAGACTCTTCCCCAGCTCTGTTCCCTTCCCTGGACCCACTCCAGCCCCTCAAGGTCTCTCTGGCCACGAGAGCCCAGAACTGGACACAGCACTCCAAGTCCCTCAGCTGTGCAGGAACAGGGTGTGTCCTCAGTGTGCCAGCACAGGGGACAGCCCCTGCCCTGGGCCTGTGGCCACACCATGGCTGGCACAGCCCAGGGACCATTGGCCTCATGTCCACCTGGGCACACCTGGGCTCCTGTCCAGCCATGGGCACCAGGACCCCCAGGGCCTTTCCCAGCGGACACTTTCCAGTCACTCTGCCCCAGCCTGGAGCTGCAGGGGGTTGTTGTGGACAAAGTGTAGGGATCTGGCACTTGGCCTTGTTGAGCACCCTCACACCACTGGTGTTGGCCCATCAATCCAGCCTGTGTGGGTCCCTCTGCAGGGACC
The DNA here is from genome assembly GCF_049639895.1 of Pseudopodoces humilis. Classification (NCBI taxonomy): domain Eukaryota; kingdom Metazoa; phylum Chordata; class Aves; order Passeriformes; family Paridae; genus Pseudopodoces; species Pseudopodoces humilis. Next base: position 8,451,339 of record NC_142209.1, read on the forward strand.
CCTCCCACTCTCCAGCACCTCAGCATTTTTCAGCTTCACTCAGTAGCGGCATAAATCTCATAAAAAGTAAATGTATAGTCCTTGAACACCCTGGTTGTGAAGGCTTCTGCCTTCTGCCTGTGAGAGCATGACTGTTCCTCATTTCACAGCATGGGAATTAAATCTCCATAGTACTGTTCCAAATTCCACCATTTGCTATCAGTGAGAAAAAACATCATCACTCTTTATATTAGAAAGGAGTTAAATAAATCCCAAATCCTAATCCTTTTGCTGGATTAGTCTCAGCATCAAGTCCACACTGGACACATTTTTACTTTTATATATTTCCTTCTGTGTATGCCTGTCAATTTACAAAGAAGATCAACATACCATTTCATGCTAGTCAAGACCCAGAAATTTCTGTGGTTTGTCAGTTCAGCTCCCTTGCTTTAACTAGAAGTGAATTACTTCATCTGAGACAGAGTTTAATACCCCACAAGGCTAATTCACAGGTCATGTCATTTTTGCATGTTGTTACAGAGATAGAATGATTCCTGATTTTCAAGACCTGGTAACAGCCAAAGGGTAAATAATACAAGTGTCTTTGCCTGAGGCATTTGTAATGTGAAGTCATTCATTTTGCTCCTTTCTTACTTTTCAGCATGGACTAAAAGGTATTACCAAACCTTGTGGCAGGATAATTTAATTCAGCAAGCAGAAAACATAGGGACTGTTTTGATTCTGAGCTATACGTTGTAGGCCACCTTCCAGAACATTTTCCTAAGACCAAAGAGGTGAGATATTCAGTGATATATCTCATGAAATGATAAATTGTGGGGAACTATATTGATTAGTAGTAAATGTGTAAAGGAAAACTGGTGATATTGTCTGATTGCCAGAAAAATGAAAGCCACCCAGCTTCTTGCATTCTTTCTGAGAATCATAAAAATCACAGAACTTTTTGCATTAGAAAACCTTTAAAGCTCATCCAGTTCCAACCCCCTGCCATGGGCAAGGACACCTTCCCCTGTCCCAGGTTGCTCCAAACCCTGTTCAACCTGGCCTTGCACCTTTCCAGGGATGGGGCAAACACAGCTTCTCTGGGCACCCTGTGGCAGGGCCTTACAGGAAATAATTTCTTCCCAGTATCCCATCTCACCCTGTCCTCTCAGAGTGGGAAGCCATTCCCTGTGTCCTGTCACTCCCAAGTCCCTCTCCAGCTCTCCTGGGCCCCTTTGTGCACTGGAAGGGGCTCTGAGCTCTCTCTGGAGCATTCTCAAGGATTAACACCCCCAGCTCTCCCAGCCTGGCTCCAGAGCAGAGGGACTCCAGCCCCTGGAACATCTCTGTGGCCTCCTCTGGACTAGCTCTAGCAGATCCATGTCTTTCCCATGCTGAGGACCCCAGGGTGTAGTGACAGGTGGGTTCTCATGAGAAAAGACTAGAAGGAGAAACCTGTGCCACAGGTTGCTCAGAGAAGCTGTGGCTGGAATGGATGGAAAGCTGAAGCTTCCATCCCTGGAAGTGTCCAAGGCCAGGTTGGACGGGGCTTGGAGCACCCTGGGATAGTGGAAGGTGTCCCTGCCCGTGGCAGAGGGTGGAATGGGATAGAATTTAGGATTCTTCCAACCCATATCATCCTGTGATTTTTATGATTCAGTGGTGCTTTTTCAAGTCAGTGGCATTAGTAGTCCCTACCAGTCAAGAATACCGACTTTCCCATTTAGTCTGATTCTAGGTTTGATTTAACCTGGTTTCTTAAAAAGTGGCAGTCATGGATCAGCATTGTGGTAGTAGGAGTTACAGATACAGGGAGATGTTACAGGCAGGTGATTATATCTATTTCTGAACTTACAGTATATCTTCAAATTCATTTCACCCATTTCTAGACTTATTAAGCCACAAATCACTTTAAAACTAGTTTTATATTTGATGACCATACATCACAGTGAGCAAAATAATGTTATCACAAAGGCACACCCAAAAATTTCTCTGCAGAGCTTGATGTGAGTGCCAAAACATGTCCCTCTTATACATGCCTTGTCTGCAAGATAAGCTGCAGTCAGACAATCAGCCATCAACCAGGGGACAGGCAGTTGTGGAAAAGCCATCTGTATTCATTCTGGCACTCAAAGAACAGCTGGCTCCCTGGATTTGCCCTGTGGGTATTAAGCTGGAGCCACTTTCCTCTCCTGGCACTCAGCAGGTAGTGTTAGCAGGCAGCCACTCCAGTGGTCTTTCCACTCCTGGGATTGTTACCATCATCCTCCTTTGTTTACTGGCTTTAAGGGATGTTTCTTGCCAGACCAGCTCCTTCTGAAATTACTGATTTGTTAGCACGTTTCAGGATGAGATCACATGACAACAGAGAAGCAAAGCACAGGTTTTTTTTCACAACTGAGAAATTCATATTTCCCAAGGATAAAACCACTTCATCTCAGGTACCTGCTGTCCAGACAGAGCTGTCAGCCAAATTCATTTGGCAATGTGTAGGTGGACCTTTCTCTCTCCCACCCTACCCTCTCTCAAAAATTCTGTTCCCTGACTAAATTCTGAAATATTACCAAGTTTACTTAACTAAAACTGACCTTTGCCTATTGTTTGTCTGGTTAATATGACAGAACTAATTCTTCTGAGGGAGAGAGGAATGGTAACTCATGCATATCAGCCTTACAAAGGAATTTCCAAAGATTTCAGCTGAGTTAGAAACGGGAGTCCCATGACCTCAGTTTTTGTGGTGTAGAAACTTGCCAAGTCCCATTTTGTTTTAGCATAAATACTACATAAAGACTGGTTTATTGCTATCAACAACCATATAACATCTTGCAAACCCACTCATGGTTTGGAATGCTCATGGTTTAACTGTGAAGACAAGAGAAATAACGTGAAATAAGCATAACTTATACATTGTATATCTAATTTTGTCTCCCCATAAATATAGAACTGGTACATGAAGATATTTTTAAAAGTAGAAGTACAATTATTTTTCTTTCATTTTAGTGTCCTACTTTGCAACCTTTTAAGTGTAACTGTTCTTGTCAGTTATCTCTAAATTCCAATGAATTACTATGGTTAAAATTCCTTTTTAAGTTGTTCATATTTTACCAATATCATAGAAAGGGAAAATGACCATCACTTAAAAAGAAAATTGAACAGTTTGATTGTTTACTTTTGTTTTTTTGATTGTTTTTGTCTCCCTGAAAGAACAAGTGTCAAGGAGTTTGATTAATTAAGTTTGATTTCTAAGACTCCTTCACGATTTGGGTGCCAAGGAAACACATACCCAAGTCACACAGAACTTCTATTTCAGAACATGTAAACAAGCACACATTTGTGCTCATCCAGGCCAAGGAGTCAGCAGGAAAAGTAGACATAACCATTACTTCATCAGGCAAAATCCTAAATAAACGGATGCGCCTGTCAGCCACACAAGAAACAGTTCTACTAAAAGGAAAATCAAATTTCAAAGGCAACTACAATAGAAATATCTTCCAGACACTACACAAGGCCTGAAACAAAACAAAAAAACCAAAAAAACAAAAACAAACAAGCAAACAAAAAAGTGAAAAGACAGAGGTATCTAAGGAACAAAGCAGTCCTAGGCACTGAACTCAACACCAACTCCTTTCAGATTCTTTGGAAGTTTGGAGTTGTGCACCACACGTAATATTTATCAAACATATATTGACAGCTCTTAACACCATCAACAAATGAGCACATGGTGCTCATTACCTTCTAGAAATGAAGATGCAGGTGGAAAATCTATAGCATATCAATTTCCCATGACATTATCACACAGGGAATCTATGAAAAACTGAGATTTTAGCAAAGAGCTTCTGTAGTCACATACATACCTATTTTTTTATGTAACTTGTCAAGGCTAATTTCATTAACTATATCCAGAATCATATGGAAAGGCAGAGAAAAAAATGGAGCAAAGTCATAGTAGCCCCTGTATGAAAAACAAGTTTCATGGTAATGAAAAAGAAAAAGGAGTTTCATGGTAATGTGTTTCAGTTACAGATTCTCAGAAGTCTTCTATTATAGCCACAGCTAAAATTTAATGGATAGGTTTATGCCATAAGCTAGAGTTGACCAAAAGCATGAGAAAATCCAGCAAGATCTGACAGAATATTTCTGCCATAGGCATTTTAATACAATGATCTAATCAGGAAAGATCTTTTGGCATAGCCAGGGTTGCAAAGATTTTCTGGATGTCTGATTCATGAGCAAATGTCCATAGCAAAGGTCATAAATGTCTTGGCCAAAGGCTCCTATTCAGACACCAGACTGCAGAGGATATAAGCTTTTGTTTCTAATGAACAGTACTATTCACTCTGCAAAAAGGTGAATCATTAATTTACTTAACTCATCCATATCTATCTTTCTATTTATGCATGTATTTATCCACATATGTGTACAGAAATAGATACTCATTAATATATATAAGCACATGCATTCATATTCACAAGGATTCATTCTCACAGTAATCACCAATATTTGGATTCTAGACATCAGTAAATAAACAAGCATCACAGTTTACATGTTTTCCACTTACTCTAATTTATCAAGCCTGGTGATTTGCTACCAAAAGCATCATTACAGAAACATAGAATCTGCCAGTTTGGAAGGGACCCACAAGGGTCTTTGAGTCCAACTCTGGGCCCTGCACAGGACACCCCAACAATCCCACCTTGTCCCTGAGAAAGCTGTCCAAATGCTCCTGGAGCTCTGGCAGCCTTGGCACTGCACCCATTCCCTGCGGAGACTGTTCAGCACCCACCATCCTCTGAGGGAAGAACTATTTCCTAATATCCAACCTAAACCTGCCCTGATACAACTTCAGGCCACTCCCACAAGTGCTGTCCCCGGCCATGAGAGACAAGGTATCAGTGTCCATCTCTCCTCTTCCCCTCACAAGGAAGCTGGAACTGCAGTGAGGTCTCCCTCAGTCTCCTCAAGGTGAACAGACCAACTGCCCTCAGCGACTCCTCATAGGCTTCCCCTCAAGGAAAGCCCTCCTTTGGATGCTCTCTAACAGTTCAGTGTCTTCCTTATATTGTGGCACCCAAAACTGCCCCCAGCACTCGAGGTGACCCCACCTGAGAGCAGAGTGGGACAATCCCCTGCCTGGCCTGGCCTGGCCAGGGATGCTGGCCCTGGTGCCCCCAGGACAGGGATGTCCCTCCTGGCTGCCAGGGCACTGCTGACTCAGACCCAGCTGGCCATGGACCAGGACCCCTGGGGCTCTTCCCACCGCTGCTCTCCAGCCTCTTGCTCCCCAGCCCATACACACAGCCACAGTGGGGCCCTGTCCCAGGGACAGAATCTGGCCTTTCCCCTTGGTAAACTCCACACAATTGGTGATTGCCCCTCTCTCTAATTTTTCGAGGGCTTTCTGCAGTGCTTTTCTGCCTTCAAGAGAGTCAAACAGCTCCTCCCGATTTTGTATCATCTGATACAAAGCTGAGTATCTCTTCCAGTCCTTTGCCCAGGTCGCTAATGGAGACATTGAAGAGCACAGGGGAGAGGATGGAACCCTGTGGAACCCCAAGAGTGTCAGGTTGCCAGTCTGATGTCATCCCAGTCACTATAACCTTTTGTGCCCAACCTGTGAGCCAGATGCTCACCCATTTCATGATATATTTATCCAGCTGTGGGATGGACATTTTGTCCAGAAGGATCCTGGAAGTTACAGTCTGAAAAACTTTTCTGAAATCCAAAAAGATTACATTAACAGGCTTTCCTTGACCCACCAGGTGGGTCACCTTGTCATAAAAGAAAATCAGGTTTGATTAGCAGGACTTTCCCCTCATGAAGTCATGCTGTGTGAGACCAATGACTGTGTTGTCCACAGGTCTTTCAATACCTCCCAGAATAGCCTTCTCCATAATTTTACCAGATCCTGAAGTGAGGTTGACAGGCCTGTAGTTTTCCAAGATCCCACTTCTTGAATATCAGCAGGACACTTTCCAGGTTTCAGTCAGCTGGGACCTCTTTGGATTCCCATGACTGCTCAAAAATTGTCGTGAGAGGTTTTGCAATGACATCAGCAGCTCTTTGAGGATTCTTGGATGAATCCCACCAGGGCCCCATAGATTTGTAGGGATCCAGCTGGAGCAGTAGATCCCTCACAAGTTCAGGGTAGACTGGGAGCTGATCATTCTCACAGACAAGGTCCTCCAGCTCACAGCACTGAAACCCCCTGGGTCCATCATTCATGTTGAAGACAGAGGGAAAGAAGGCATTAAACACCTCCGCCTTGTCCCTGTCCCAGTTTGTGAGGTGACCATCCTCCTCCTGGCATGTGCCTATGTTATTTTTACTCTGCCTTTTGCCATTAATGTATTTGAAAAAACTCTTTTAATTTTCCCTGACAGTTCCAGCAGCCTCAACTTTTTTATTTTGCATGGTTAAATGCATGAAACGTAGACAAAAGGCCACTTTTTTTTTAATGCAGGTTATCAGATTGCTTATGCTGTGTAAGGTTTAGGCTTCATTACTATTTATTATTATTATTATTATTATTATTATTATTGTTGTTGTTGTTGTTGTTGTTGTTGTTATTGTTATTATTATCTGTAGCCATCATTTTTTGTAAATGGCTAAAGATGTAGTTTAAATAAAATTAGATGTGACTTGATAATAAACCAATGTCTTTGTTTACTTTCTATTATTAGAGCATATTTATCAGAAAGCAAAGATGATATTGTGTTTGAGTTCCTAGTAAAGTATCCAATCCTACTGCTAGCAGTCAGGATGTAGGTAAGAAATCTATACTATTTATAGTTCAGGAACTATAAGAATATAGTTAAAAAATAGCTGAAACACAAATTTTTTATTTTAGATTTATCAGTTATATTTCCTCAGGTCTCAGATTCTGCTTTCTTTCTGAGTATTTGGCAGAGTGTCTGTTCTGTTTTGATTTTAAATTATGTTACTCATCTAAGTCAAAACCTCTATGTGTACTTTTCCCTTGAGAAATTAGCATTCACTCCTCAAAGCCAGATTCTATCTCTTGGATGCGTGCAAGACCTGCATACACAACTCCTAAATTGCTGGTGGATTCTGCTTGTGCATTTTTCAGAGCTCTGTATATATCAAATTGTCTGGTCAGTAACAATATCTTCTCTTCTCAAGCTGCATAAATAAAGTAGAAATTGAGAGTATCAGAAGATGAATTGTGATACAGAGCCATTAATGACCTTAAGAACACTGTTATCCATAACAATCATATTGGGATTCTAGGCAGAATCGAGCACAAGACATTATTTTGAGGTATTGCTTTTCTTCACAAGGGTCTCTGCTGGAATGAACCTGTAGCTACAAAAAAAAAAATTCACAACCACCATAATGACTGTGAAAACCTGTAGAATCAATCAATCTGAGCTAGAAGACAACTAAGATTTGGATTCAGAGATATTGACCATGACCTTAACTTAACGACAGTAGAAGAAAATGACAGAAATTCTTCAGTGAGCACATTCGGTGTCAGTTGCTCTTTTTCTGCGTGGAAGAGGCACAAATGCCCTTCTGTACAAAGAATCACACACTCCAATCAATACCACTGGCTTTTCATACAGAGAAGGTTTCTGTGCTACTCAGTCATTTTTTTCTGCCACCCATACAGACTTAACATATGGTCAAAAAGAAAAACGGGAAAGCCATTCTGCTTGGAGACAGCTACTGCCCTAGCAGCAGTAAGAGAAAACAACAACATCAGGGTTAAAACAAAAGCAAAAAATCAAAGTAATAAAAAAAAAAAAATCTTTTTTCTTCAGTAACTAAAAGAAATCTTGGTAATTTTTTTCTCCTTTATGAAAGTCATCAGCGTTTGATATCATCTACATCTTGAACATCACTGATAGTACCAGCAGGGATACTGAAACAAAAATGAAAAGGAAGGGCAAATGAAAGAACAAAGACCAAACCAACGAGAAGTCTTCAAAGAATTAATGAAAATGACCTGATTTCACACGCAAAATCCTGTCAGGCTACCCTGCTGACTGAAGAATGTATCTGTTATTAGTGTTAAACAGCTTTTACACTACTTCAGTGATTGCATGAAACCATTAAGTTACAGCCTCTATTATACTAATTTTTTTAGGGCAACTTAAATGATTCATGAACTCACTAACTGAAATGATGACACACCATATTCTCTAAATAAATGTTCTTTGTTCTTGGGAAACATATCAGTAGGAGGTTTGATCTAATAATTATCCTTAAAATATTAGATTTTGAAAGAGAGTATATTCTAGAAATATATTATAATAATGTTTACAAAAAATAGGATTTCCTTTTCTCCTTGCCATTTGAGTTTCTTTAGGATCTTTGATTAAATACACAGAACAAATAAGGAGAAATACAAAGAGAGATTGTCAAAACACAGACTCCTGCAGTGCATTATGAAAAAAAGATATACAGAAGGCAATCTTGGCATCAATAGTCTCCTTTGTTGCCAAGCTGAAACACGCTCGCTTTTTTGTCAAGCTGACTCCTGAGAATGCTCCTAATCCTGCTGGCACAGCCAGCACTGCTCCCCAGCACCCTGCCCAGAGCTGCTCCATCTCACCAAGAGAAACTCCACCCTTACTTTGAAACCCAGGAGGCTGATCCTGAGCCAGACAAGTGGAGTGAGGGGATATGGGGTAGGTCTGAGTCTGGCAAAACACCCCTCAGCTCTGTAGAATTGGGCTCTCTGATAAATAGCCTGTGGTCTTCTGAATGTTCTGCAAGATTCTGTAGGAAGCCAGAATCACTTAAAAATACACATTTAAAAATTAAATGTTTCTTCAGGGGCTGTCATGCTTTTCAGAGACTCAGAAAATGGTTTGGTTTGGAGGAGACCTTATAGCCCATCTTGCTTCACCCCCTGCCAGGGGCAGGGACACCTTCCACTATCCCAGGCTGCTCCAAACCCCATCCAACCTGGCCTTGGACACTTCCAGGCATGGGGCCTCTTTTCCAAGTTCTTCAAATGTGGGCTAATATTGTGGATCAGTCTCAAAAATGAACTTGATTTCTCATTTGTTCTTGAGTTAAAAGTGCTTTCCTTAACCCAGAGCACATGACTTCTCTGCCACACTGGCTCACAGATGTCAGAGAGATGGAAAGACAGGGTGATTTTGGGAATCAGAACTTCCTGCCAATCTTCCTGTCCATCTCTGAGCCCTCATTTCTGTCTGCACTCTTAGTGAGCCACAAGATCTCAGGCTCTTTCGTTATTGCCCATGGAGATATCGTTTGTCCATGCGTGGCAGACCCCTTACACAACTGGGATTGTGAGCACAGACCTAAACAAGCGTTCAGTCGTTATCTTCTGCACATTTCATGTCTCTGATATCCATCAGGAGCCCCCTGATTGTCCCAGTGCTATTGGAGATAGCCAAACCCTCTTTCACCTTTGTGAACCTCCAGTCCAGGGACTTGTAATCCTTTAATATTCTGGCTAAATTAAATTAGGCCCTGGTTATAATTCATCTGAAAACATTTTCTTAACTTTTCTGTTGTGTATGCATGGCTTCTCAGTTTAAATTTTCCCTTCCTTTATTTCCACATTTTCACAAGTACATACCCTCCAGAGAGACCCCTGGATAAAGATCAAGAAACTAATATAATAATGATAACAGGAATTGCTAATTGTAAAGCATCATGACCTGATACGTTTTTAGGCTCTAAAATTGAAGCAAAAATTTGTTCCTAGAAAAGGGATTTGCATTTGGAACAAAGGGATGGAAATTTGATGATTTTGGAGGACATTATCCAGATATTTCTAGATCTGGAAATATGGTCATCTAATGCTTAAATTTTGCTCTGGTATGTCCTTATTCAAGCCTTTCCACTAAACCCAATTATTTAACTAGTGTCATGTTTTTCTATGCCCAGCTAACTAGAGTAAGAGAGGCTGTTGTATCACAATCCAAAATTAAACTCATTGATGTTTTTCATATCCAGACATTCTTAAAAATGTGCTGGGCTACAAATATTATTTTTCTAGTGGAAATTTATCAACTCACAATCCCAAAAACTCTCTTTGAGCTGCTCTTCCCTGTTAGCAGCCTGTGAGCCTCTGAATTTGAAAGGAGGACATAGTGCATTCCCCAGTCTAGCCTTTTGCAAACATTCTGGGAATGATGATTCATCTGATTTCTGTACATTTTATCCACCAAGTTGAATGGAATATTCTCCAAAAGAAGCTGACCAATTACAACAGGAACCAGAAGCAATTTACTGATAGACCAAATTTCTGGAAAAGGCAGAGAGAACCATTCCTTCTACTCCTGTTAAAACACTTGCATTGAAAACCATTGTTGGAAGAACTTTGTTAGGTCTTCTCCACACTTTGAAATTCCAGATTAATCAGCTCAAATCAACCTCAGGAAGACCACATGGAAATTTTATTCCAGACCATACACTGGAGTGAAAATTAGGATTCAGGGCATATTGTGTACCTGCACAACTGAACCCGCCAGGATTTTATTAACACTGTCTGTCACATGTGTCAAGATGTGAGAACTAGTGAGAACTGTGGGCTAAAATATTTTGATAGTGAGTAAAAAAATGACAAAACCAACTAATGTTGGTCCTACTTAGGTTCACACACAGGAGCTGAAGCATATCAATGAGGGTTCTGTTACAGTCTTGAGTCTTGCTCACTTTGCCCTATGGGTTCAGACACCGGAGGATTCAGAACAAAGGAGAGGAACCCAATGTGCTCTTATCTTTAATTTTATAGCATTATTTTCCAGTGCTTCTATTTTTGTAGCTGTTTGTGAACACAATCCACTTTAAAACAACCTCTAAGAGAATCTTTTTAAGCCACATGAATACCATGCTGCCAAGAGCTACTCACTGTTTCAAGAGATTCTTTTTTGTTTTCCTTTTGCAGAGTAGTATTGGGCACTTATTAAGTATAGTTGCCCCAAAGGATGTCAGTGGTCACTGAAACTTAATCCACTTTTATCTGCATCATATCTTATAGCCCTTTCCTCCTATTCATAGGATTGGGAAGGTTCTGTTACTTTCTATGTTCCAGAATCTCTTTAATGATTAGGAACCTTTTCCAAAGAACCAACCTAAATTTATTCATAGCCAGTGTATACCAATTTGGTTTTGAGACAGCGATGGCTTTTGGTTTAGATAGCTCATCTCACTTTATAATATGTATTCTGTTGACAGGAATTGTATCCACTTTCAGCTCTCTTTTTTTTCCCCCCTAAGCATTGTTAAGTATTTGCACCTTAAAAGAAAGAGTGAGGCTCTTTCTTCCCCTGATTTTTCACATCTGTTTCAGGTTTTAAATAATTTTACTTCAACAAAACTCCACAGTATCCCCAAGGAGATTTCCTCAGGACCTTATTTGATAGCATGAATACTTGACTATCTCTGTAGAAATTACCTCTTCTGATACAATGTAGGTTCTTTGCATAATTTCACAATCACTCTTTCCATCCTGGTAACCTCTCGGCTCATTCTGTTTGGATTTAAATCCCTTTGTCTGGGTAGCTGATTTACATAAGAGGCACAGCACTCCCTTTGTGTATTAAATAACAAATTATAAACTTGGTTTTCCTTGCCAAAATACTTATTGATGCTAACTGCAGGAGCCACCTTCCATGAAATATTGACATAGCATTCCCATGAATCTAGAGGTTTTCAGCAGCCATCCAGGTGCTTTCTTGGTGATTTTCTTCATAGATCAGTGACAACGAATACCACCAAAACCTGTGGTAATTATTATATTTCCTGCAGGAGTGTATTTCCTTTGAAGAATTAAAGGGAATAGAACACTGCCACATAATCAGCACAACCAGCCCACCATTTCCAACTTATAACAATGCCAATAACACCAGTTGTATAATGTTTAGTGTTCTGCAATATCAGATTAAAACTTATTTCATATTAATGTGTCTCTTTCTGCTCTGTCCAGTAATACTGAATACTACTGGCCTTGGAGAGAGTCAGCCTGTTTGTCCATGAACATAACTGAACTTTAATGTATAGAATAAAATATGGGTAGTAGATGATTTTTCCATTGGTACAGTCCCACAATTGACACACTAGTTGGTTTTATCACATCATTGTTTTATGCTACAAAATCCAGGTATGGAGATAAGAAAAAGTGTAACTTTTATGTTTAAAAAGATATGCTGAAGTTAAGATCTCTTATTAGAAACTAGGCTTAGTTAATCAGTGTGCTCCTTGGTGCAGGTCTTTGGCTTCATCCCTGCAATTTATAACAGATTCATGGTCAGATGGTCACTTGCTTACAGTGGCCACAGGATGTGGATACCAAGCACTTGCTTTTTGCCTCATTGGCATGTGAAGAGGGAGCTTGGCTTTAAGCTGAAAAAGGGTAAATTTAGATTGGACATTTTTCCCTGTGAGGGTGGGGAGGCCCTGGCACAGGGTGCCCAGAGAAGCTGTGGCTGCCCCTGGATCCCTGGAAGTGTCCAAGGCCAGGTTGGATGGGACTTAGAGCCACCTGGGCTACAAGAAGTTGTCCCTGCCCGTGGGAACTGGGTGATCTTTAAGGTCCCTTCCAACACAAACCAGTCTGTGATTCCAAGAAAACAGAAATGTTAGCACACAGTCCATAGAGAGATCGATTTTCTTGTTTTAGGCTAAAAGTTTGACTACGTGAATTTTAAATGGAAGCAGGTTATGTAAAACAAGAACTGAAAAAAGTAAGCCTACTGAGTATTATTAAAAACAATTGCCATATGTGAAATTAAACTTTAAAATCAGTCTGTCTCCTGCCATGTAAGTGACAGAAATAGAAGAATTAGCACAACATTGTTTTACTCAATAGCTGAAAAATGACAGTGTTTCCTTCAAGTAAATTCCATTTTAATATTCTTTTTTATTCTCTCTACTGGGTGCTTTCTCACTTCTCTGTCCTATTATATTATTTTAATCATTCTGTGTCTTTCATGGGCCTGCAGCATATGACCTTGATCCCATTCAAACTAGTGTCAAACAATGGTACAAGACAAAGGCTTTGTACCTGTAACTTTGGTATTTATGGAAAAATGCATTACCTGATATAACCAAAAGCAGAATAACATGTATTATTTGCTTTTTTAATATAATTTTGATTAAAATAGAGAATGTTATTAATGAGGGAATTAAATAAAATCTTTGTGATATAGATTCCATGGAGATTTATTTTTTTCTGCATCATTACTGCCTCTCCTGACACTGCAAACGGTGGGGAAATGAAAATATCATTCTAGTCACTGAATTATTCCATTGTTGGATAGCAAAAATCAGACAGCAGTCTCATTCTGAAATCTCCTGCCACACACCTTAAACTATGACATGGAATATGTGCAACTCACTGCTGGGTTTATGTTATTTTTATTAAGGCCATTTCATTTCTGCTAGTTGTAGACAAACAGTCCCAGCATGAGGTTGGTCTTCCTAAATTGGTTCCCATGGGCAGCAGGACTTGATGGGTTTTGGCAGAGAGATTCAATTGGTCATCTCCTGTGTAAGGCTTGGATGCTGTCTGTCTGCAGACACAGGAGGAGAGCTACTACTGCTCAAAGCTCCATTGGTTCTTGTGGAGCCAGCCCCTTCCCCAGAAGGAAGGAATACCTACATTCCTTTAGGTAGCCTGCAGCTACTTGCCACATTTGTGCCATTAAAAATATAGGGGTCTTCAGTCATTTTCTGTCTGACCCCACTGTGGTACCAACATCCTGCCAGGAGGGGCTCAAACGGGACACAATTCCCTCACCCCGCACATCTTACTCATCCTAAGCCACTTTTTTTGGATTTTGGCATGGATTTAAAATTAAGGAAGAAGACTTCCCTTCATCCTTAATCTTTAAATATCAGGTCTCAGGTGTGTGCTTCAAGGGCTGAAGTGAAAAGCTCAGGGTCTGGAGGGATTCTGTTAGCACCTTTCTGCCTCGTTAATGTGGCTGAGTCCCTGCAGGCAGGTGCTTTCCTCTCCTTGCCTCTCCCTTCAAATAAGGACCTGTACCTGAGGGATCGTTTTCATTAGGTAAAAGACAGGTGAGGGAATGAACAGACAATTAGGCTCTAAGTCCTATAGCCTGGGAAAGCTCATAGAAAAGCAACAGGGATTAAATTTACAGTGTGCAGCTTCTAACAAGGTCACGGTGTTCTGCACTACTCACTAATGGGACCATATTTTACAAGGAAATCTTACAATATTTGTTGCTGATTTCTTTTTGGAGGGCTGAATCAAAAAAGTAAAGATTGTGGCTCTTGTGACTTCCTGGCTCATTACTTGAAGGGAATAGGCAGAGAATGGAACTAAAGCTGAGAAACATTTTCTGTAGGATTGTGTAAATTAAAGTCAATTGAAACCTATGCACAAACCCAAATAAATATTAGCAGTGTGATTGCAAATCTGTGAAACTTAACAGTGTTGCTGTAATGATGGCTGAGACGAGAAAAATTCTCAAGGACCTGATTGTAAGAGCTCAAATGAAATACAATTCCATCTTTCATGTTTTAGCAAGATAATTTTGGTTCAGTTTTGACTAATACAGAATAATGGGAATAAAATATGCTGCCTCAGTCTCTGCATTATTGGCTTTACATTATTGGTCCTGACAGCTGGCTTTTAAAATGCAGTAAATATTGGGCAATGCTGTTCTGTTAAGACAAGCCACTTCATCAAGCATATTTCCAAATCACACTTTATTTTCAAAATGTGTTTAATTTCTCTGTATATCGCAAAGGAGCCCCCTGCAAAATTGACCTGCAACAGAGTGCCCTCTACTGCATGTATTTGGGAAAGGAAAATAAAGCAAATCCCTAAAAAAATAAAATCTTGACATGCTGAGGCCAGCACTTTTGTCACAGGCCACTGGACACTGAACTAAATATGATATCCATATAGGCATGTATCACTCTTACCTTCTTCTAAAGGACTGGATACCACTAGGGAATAACAGCCTAAAATAGGTATGACATTTGCACAATCTCTTCTGTGGTTTTCAGTGAAACCAATGTATATCTTCCCATACCAATTGGCCTGTGTTTGTAGGATGGACAGTTATTAGGAGAGCTGAAAACCTGCCCTGTATTGCCCTGCTGTCCCACCTTCTTTTTGCTTTTGTGAGGAATCCATCACAATCTGAAGTGAAAAATCTCTCTGCTTATAGATTTGTTTTCTCAGTCTTTAATCCCTCCTGGTCTCCCATTTGTTCTTCTGTCTATTTGCCATTAGGTCACTCAATTAGACTGAACTCCCCTTATCCTTCCCATATCCTTGATAATATTGGGTGCCACTGAGTCACACCCATTGCAAATGATTGAGAAGATATTTCACCAGTGCTGTCCCCAAAGAGTAGAGACTCACAGGTTACAAACATCATTGAATCAATTCCACAGCAAG
The DNA here is from genome assembly GCF_049639895.1 of Pseudopodoces humilis. Taxonomy (NCBI): domain Eukaryota; kingdom Metazoa; phylum Chordata; class Aves; order Passeriformes; family Paridae; genus Pseudopodoces; species Pseudopodoces humilis. The sequence continues at coordinate 8,466,697 of NC_142209.1, forward strand.
GCCCAAATTCTCAAGCAGACCTATGCTTTTGAAGTCTTCCCCTGCTTTTTTCATTTCTTGGTCTGAATTGGGCCAGCCTAATGCTGAGATTTGTGATGGACCAAACGCCTGCAACCTCCGTTAAATTTCACAGTGACTCTCATCACTCCATTCGTCAGGGAAGAGAACACACCCTTTTCAAAGCATTGGCATAAACTAGCATTAAACATTTTTGAGTCACTTTTGAAATGCTCTCCTTTGTACCATGAAATCTGTTCTGTCAGCAGTATATGCAGAGCCACAATTTCATTCTTAAAACCTCAGCTTAAGCATTGATGAGCCACACGTAAAGCAATTGAACTTGATGCATGATCAAAGGTGATCCCTCTGCAACCAAAGGAAGTATTTGAATCCCTAGCACATTTTTGACCATATCACTGGGACAGAATAGAGATATGTAGTAAACAACAAAGTTTTGCAGAGCAACATAATCAATTATCAAAAGTTCTTCAAACAAAACAGAAACAACACAAGCAGCATTTCCATAATACACAGTGGCCTTGCAAATGGCCTTGCATATATTTCAGCAATGAATTTGATGTCGATGGATTTTCACAACTGAACCTTTCCCTTAAGGAAACCCTTATTGATAATACACAACTTCTAAGGATGGTATCTCTGCAATTGCTTTCCCTTTGCTTCATACCTGTAAATCTTGTATCTTGTGCTAAATCCCTGTCGACTTCTGTCCACAAAATCTGTGTATTCCTGTGAGCGATGGAAGGGTCCCTTATCAGAGAGGAGCCAGTCGAAGGGGCTTGTGGCATGCTGATCCGAGACAGCAGCAACCGCTAAAACCCAGCAATGAAGACTCAGTGCTATCCACTCCCATAGAGCCATCAGAGAGAACAATTCAGCACCAGCACTGCATCGCCATATCATGCTTCCACTGGGGACTTAGAGCCTTCATTCTCTTAGCTTTCCCTCAACACCTAGACAAAATACACAGTCAATTAGATAAGCACACACTAGGCATCCCTTGGAAGCAGAAACAAGTTTCCTTTCTTTCAGCTTAAAGAGATAGTGGCCTCTACTTTATTATATTTTACATTAGCATAAACCCCACTAGGCTAGTTAACAGTGGAGTGTTTCAGTACTTCAAATGCTGTGAAACTAATGTCTTCATTAACATCATCAGCGATAATATTTACTGTTGAAGGGAAGCCTTCACAAATCATCAGGGGAGGGATTGTTGGGGTTTTTTTTCCCATTCATGCTAGTCATTAATGAAAAATATGCAACATCAGATTCTTGTCTGTTAGCAGCAGTACAAAATCATTCAGCAATGTCTGTACATAAGCTCAGAGTTCACACATTGGACAGAAAACAGGTGGGATTCAGAAGACCCAGGCTGTTTTCTCTTTTAATGTCCTTGGAAAAATTACATTGTGGTTTGTCTTCACTGTAAAGTGTAGTTCACAGATCCTCCTTTCTCTGTCCAAACCAGCATCGCAGGACAGAGTGACTGCCCTGATCAAGAGCTCTGGAGCTGCCCACTGTGATGAGTTCGACTTACACCAACTCCAGATGCTGAAATTTTGGGTATCCCTAACAGCAGCGTTTTACTTTCAGTCCAAATCTCTCCAACTCAGTGGATCAGCCTAGAAACACTTTTTAAATGGTGCCCAAACAATCTTTTGTCTCACAAAAAAATCACAAAGCAAGTATTGATTGCATCATAGGAGTAGGAACTCAGTGAAGACAAGCCACAGTTTCCCTCTGTACTTCAGACCCATACCTGTGGAATGGGCTAACATTTCTAATATCCTGCAGAGATTTCATTAAAACATCTATGCAAGATCATGAGGTTTTCAGAGATGACAAAGGTCATGTAGATTCCTAAATATATGGAAGCAATCAGTTCCAGTTTTCAGTCTAAGGTGAAACAGCACAGAATGAATTAAAATATATGAATGTGAGAGTTTTAATTTTTCTAGCTGATGAGTTTACAGGGAATAAAATGTTGGATTCACGTTCACTCAAATCAGCACTCATCGTGACATTTTTACTGTGCCCTTTGCAATGATTTTTGGAACTTGGTGGGAAATTTTTTCTTCCCGTCAGTAATTTGGTCTGTAAGTGCACCCTAAAAGAAGGGTATTTCCAACAGAACAGTCCTGCAACTGAACATTCAGCACCCCTGTCCATTATAATGAATATTGTGTTACTGAATAAATACGCTCTGTGCATATATGTGAGACATTAATATTCTCAAGAGTCTGCAGAAAGCTGACTGCCTCCAGGAGAGCACAGAGGTTCTTGTGAACCAACAGGAATTTACAGTCTAAGAATATAATAATCTGTCTATACAACCAGATAAATGCTCAAGCTTTATGTGGTGTAATTGTTTGTAACATGATTTGGACATGATTCTGCAAACAATAAATGTATAAAGAAAGACCCTGCTCGTATTTCATGCTGAGCATGTACCAAGACACTAAATTTTAACCATAAACAGTTACAGCCATGCAGTAGTTTCTGAACATAAAACACAGATTGCATTAATTTTATAAATCCTTTTGAAATTAAATTCCAGGAGTCTACAGCAGAGACCTCTCAAACTATAATTTATACTCCCAAGCCATCATTTCCATGCAAAAAGAGTCTGCATATTGAAGTTTGAGTATCATCTTCCTAGACTGGTGGGTTTTTTTTCCTTCACAGGTTGAAATTCATGTTTTTGAGGTTACACCACTGTATAAACTTCCTCCCACTGTATGAGAAAGTCTGCATAGATCTGAAGAAAAACTGAAATGCAATAGATTGCTCTACTGGCCCATAAAAGCCATGATGATCATTTGGTTCCCATTTCCTGTTATAAAAATAAATCACTACAAATGAAGAAAACATTCCAGTCGCTTCCAGACAGTCCAGACCAGCCTTTGCATCACAACAGAGCGAAAATCTACAAATGTTTTTGTCTCTTCTTATCATTAATCAGGGAAAATATATATTGCACAGCATATTCATTCCCTTCCATCATCCTTAGAACAGACAGGGAATAATTTCTTGACATTACGTGAAGCTACAGAAAGTGAGCATCGTGAGAATTTCCATTTTCATACCTACTCCTATATTAAAAAATCTAACTTTTCTACTGAAAAAAATCTCATACTTGATTAAATTAGAAGAGATAGGAGTTTACTTTTGCAGTTACTTATTAACACTGAAGTGTTTCAGGCCGTTAAACTGTAATGATGACTAATTGAGTCCCTTTTGAATTCAAAATGATAATATTAGGATTGGAAAATGAATTACTGTGTATATGTAGCATCTTCCTAAAACTAAACTAAACGACCACTTGGAAAGGAATAGTGGAAGAGCCAGGAGTTTATTTTTGGCTTAATGCTTCACCTCATAGTGTGTCATAAATTAACCACTGGCAAAACACCTGCAGAGAACCTGTGAGGGTACAAAAGAAAATAACCTCGTTTTAAAGATCTCCTTGTTTTAAAGATCTATTGAGGTATATTCCTAAAGAGCATAAATATACAGGAGAGAAATAAGGAGAGAAAAAAATAATGTGTTCATTTGTAGATGGTACTTATCTACTTGTCTCTGTTGTCCAGTCGTTGCAAATTCATTCTGCATTGCATTAATTCTCATAACACCCCTGAGAAGGAAACTTTAACAAACAAGGAACAGAAGCCTGAAAAATGACTGCTAAGGAAGGGGTTAAGCTGTTAGAGGAATCTAAATTTAGATTTAAAAGATAATTTGGAAAATTCTAGCCAAAGTATTTTTGTAAAGCTTACGGTATCATAAATATTTTAAAATTTTGAATATTCAAATTCCCTAATTAATGCAAATGCCCTGAAAACATTTTCTAAAGACTGTTATAGGCATATGGAACATAAAATTTTGCAGCTGCAAAGCCATCACAGAACTACATGGAGGAACAATCTGTATTAAATTTGTGGTAGATAAAGGGTGGGGCATGGCAACTAAAACACCTGTTAAGTAACAGAGCTGGTAGATTTTCAAGCAGAGAAGACATTCTACAGAGAGCAAATAATGCAATATTTGTCCTGTGATAAAAACTGTCATGTCAACAATGGTCTCTTTGAACTGCTGGCCTAAAGGACAACTCTGAGGTATAGATGCTAACAATTATTTTCTGTTATCCCCATGGTTTCACCCAGCTACCACTTGTAAATGCTGTTAAGCTTTTGTTCCTTCTTCTAAATTCTGAGGTTAAGGTGAGTTCAAAGCAAAGCAGGCTAATTTTTTCTTTGTTAGAAATCTATTGTCTCCTCACTGGCATTAGTGCAGCAGGAATTTGACTCAGCATTTTCTGGGAATACCATAGCTAAATCCTACTTCTCATTAACATGTAAAGGTTCTGGAGACCGGCAAAATCCATGTATTTATATCATGTGAGGATACAGAGCTGGCAAGTGCAATGCAAACATTGTGGCCACTGGGACAAATTTCATCAAGCTTCAGCTGTGAACAAGAGAACAGGACATCTTTGGTCTTTTTTGTTGCCATTGTATTGTAGGGCAAACCCCACAAAATTCAGTCTTTCTTTTTTTGGTAATTTTTTAAAAATATTAAAATTGTATATATAACTGCATATGGGAGTTTTTGAACTCACTGAGACACTAAGCTAAAATAGTGCAGGTTGAAGTGTCTGCTTGATTTGTGAGTTGAGACTTCTTGCTTACAGAACATTAATTAATAAACCATGTATACTAAGACACACAGAAAAATATAGAGCCACCCCAGATCTGTTCACAGCAATGCTCAAGAAAAAAAAAATCAGTAAGTTTAAGTCCTTTATAAAATGGAAAATGTGGAAAAATTTCTCAGGGAGGAAAAAAAAAGTAATCCATTGTTACCTCAGTGCATGTAACTTTTTATTTCCCAAGAGGTGAGAGTCAAGTATAGACGTGTTAATATACAGTAGAGATATAGCTACTAAATTAGTCAATTACCAATTGAACATTTGTTCACTAGTTGAGCAACCTCTTATGTAAGAGTCAATAAAGTTGATGTTAGGCATCACCAATAACTTTTTTTGGGCCACATCTACCTGCAGCTCTCAAGGATCAAAATAAAATAACTATACAAATGTATGGACATTTTTAATAAGATCAGGTTTGGGGTTTTTTTCAATATTTCTCTCTACCCTGGAATCTGAGAGACGTATCTGAGGCCTTGGTCTGAGATCCCACAGAGATCCCCTTCTGTCAGTGGAAGACCAAGGTGTCTCTGAAGTCCTTGGGTTTTTATGTTCACTTGAATTCCAGGAAAATGCTGATACATCCCAGATCTCCATGGAAAATCAGGAGTCCTCTATGCTGAAGTGGGATTCTCTTGGCTGTAACTTCCCATAATGATGAAATAAAAATTTAAGACTGTTATTCTCAGATATGCCCTTTCAAAGGAATGTAATAAATAACTTTCTATAGCATTTAGAAAATTAACATATCTAAGATGGTTCTTTTTTATGCAAAACACAAAGCTTGGCTTTCCTTGAACTAATCAAAATAATAAATATTACTTATATATCCTTTAAAAATAAACAAAGAAAAAAATATGATAACAGATGGAGGGGAATATATCCAATTCTGTTTGTAGACAGTTGGATCTCAGCAAGGTCATAATTTTACCATTTATGAGGGTTTTGGTACTCCATCCCTCCATTACTTACAAGCCGTAGGAATTTCAAAATTACTACTTTTGATCAAGTGCAATACATGGTGTAGCAGAGTACTTTTCATATTTCTTTTAGATTGCACATCATGGAAAACAGGAATGGAGCAAACTTTTTGTTTTCTAGGTATTACTCAAAATTCTCAGGAATGCTACAACTTTGAATCAACAGCAAGGAGCAACATTTTATTTACTGCAGCTGGATGGGAAACAGTAAAACTCAGAGAGGGCGAGATAAGTCCAGGCCATTTTTTTCAAAGGCATTTTGACACTGAAAAATGGAAAGACATTTTGCATAAAGAATAAAGCAATAGTCTGTGTCTCAGAGATTGCTCTTATCTGCTCTAAGTCCTTGGGTTTATCACTTCATGTGTTTCTGCTTTCACTTCCCCATCTGAAGTGTGATGATCACATTGCCCACCTTTGCAAAGCACCACAGGAACTACTGCATTATCATCAGCGATCCTTATTCTTTTTTTCAAGGAGCCATTTTTCTCATGCTAACAACTTTAAGTGAATGAGACCCAAGGAGGCACCTGTCCATGGAATTCTCACACAGCCCAGTGTAAATGAAACAGCCGTGAAGCTGATGATGTGCTGTGGAAGAAAAGAGCAGACAGTGCTGCAATCAGAGAGCAAAAAGTTGTTCTCTCTCAGTTGTTCTCTGCTCTGGGCTTGGCCACCACATGTGTTCTGTGCTTCAAAGGAAGATACTCAAATGCACAGAAAAACATCTCCCAAGCTGAGCTACTTGAAGGATAGCAAAAGGAGTTGTGGACTGAGGTGGGCTGCTCTGTCCTGTGGTCATAGTCAGCTGCTGGACAGAGATGAGCTCGCTCCAGCTTAAAGTCCCCACAGATGTCTGGTGCAGGAGCAAGAGTCCCAACATGTACCTTGGGTAGAGCAAAGAAACAGAGCAGGCATTTGGGGCATTGGGATCACTGAATCACAGAGTCACAGCGGTTTGTGCTGGAAGGGATCTTAAAGCTCAGCTCATTCCAATGCCAACTGGCCCAGGTTGCTCAGAAGGAGCAGGGCAGAGGATGGTGAGGCCTCCCTGCCATCAGATCTGACAGTGTGAGCTGCAGGGGACAGCGTGTGACACCACAGACAATTAGAAGGCACCTGGATGGATAAGCCATACTTGTCAAAATGATTTTCTGGATGGGGATTGAATCAGCTTTTCTCTGGTGTTCATTCTGAGCTACAATAATCTGAAAAAAAAATCTGAAAGGAGAAATTAATTCTATGTCTAACAAGCTTAGGAGAGTTTTACATTCCTGGCTTAAGAATAAGTCCTCATATCAGTTCCTGGTAACAGTTTTGACTACATGCACCCTAAATTAGCATCTTTCCTTTATTCAGACAGAACTGCATCCACTGCCTGATTTCAGCTTTCTTTTCCCCTCTCAAAGACAAGACCCCTGTAACTATGTCCTCAACAGGTGAAATAAACAAATAAGATGTCTCATTTTTCAATTTTATCAAAAACAGTCCTGCTTCCCTCATCTATGCATTCAGAGAAGAGGAGACAATATAAAATGCATCCATGGAAAGAGAGAATGTATGTCAGCACAAGCTCTGCGGCCGCTCTCGGGTCTGTCTGGAATGTGAGGGCTGGTTGCTAAATGTTACAGCTCTTTCCCACAGAGATTGTCTTTGTGTTTGCTCTGTCCCTGCAGAATTTCACTCCTGCAAGTGCCTGTGAGCCTTCAGTTGATGTCCCCATGTGCTTTCTTGTCGCTTCCCAGTGCAGCAAGTTCCAGCCTTCTCAGCCCATGAAGTATCTGCTGGCTGTCAGGCGTACCGAGGTAATTGTTTCAATGTCTGATATTTGTAAAAGACCTAATTTTTTCCTTTCCTGCCCAAATCATGATGTATAAATTCCCTCAGGCACTTTTTAAATCTGCTAATCTAAGTTCATCCTCCTGTGCAAACGGATCCTTATGTGTTTTAGCTGATGATGTAAAGCAGCATCCCCAAAATGCCATTGCAGTCTTTCTGCCTTAATGAGTGCTGTTTCTGCAAGGAGTCCACTGAGGGGAATATATTACCTGTCAAGGCTCTGAGAGCACAAAAAGGTCTCTGTAGCCTTGACCAGCCTTTTTTGGGTCCTCCACACACCTTGGGCAGACCAGGGACTCCAGGACCTCCAATCCCAGTATGTGTGGTGCTGGTGGGACTGTGTATGTAGGTGAATATCTGAAAGGGAGAAATCATAGAGCCACAGAATGATTTGGGTTGGAAGGTACCTTAAAGATCACCCAGTCCCACCAGTGCCACGAGCAGGGACATCTTCCACTATCCCAGGGTGCTCCAAGCCCTGTCCAACCTGGCCTTGGACACTTCCAGGGATGCAGGGGCAGCCACAGCTTCTCTGGGCACCCCGTCCCACAGCCTCATCACCCTCACATGGAGGAATTTCTACTCAATGTCCAATCTAAGTCTCTGGATCTGCTCTCTTTCAGTTTCAAGACATTCCCCGTGTTCTTTCACTACACAATCTTGTAAAATCCACTCAAGTCCTCATCATGTCTCAGTTCCTCATCCTTAAATGGGGTCTAGCACCAAAAGTCTTGATAGATAACAGGTATCAGTCACACAAGGAGCTAAAATGAAGCTGATTTCTGGAAAGGATGAGCAGGACCCTGGCTGAGCTCTGGGTTTCTGGCCAACACCCAGGGTACCACGAAGACATACAACACCTGCTGCTTTGAGAGCTGGAAGTCTGCTCCAGGCTGGATGACTGCACTTTTGCAATCATAAAAGTGCATCGGGGTTGAAGTCCGTAGGGGATGAAACCTTAATCTTTGCAAGTCCACAGGTGCACACGGACTTTCCTATGTGCAAAACCCCTTTGCATGGAAACTCCATGGCATTTCAGTCTGAAGTCACTCTTCCATTACACAAGTTATGCTAAACATTCTCCCAAATTGTCTAAAAATTTTCAGCTAAGGCATCTGACAGTATGAAATGTGTTAGAAGGGAAGCAGAACAAGATCTCTTGGAATAAGTTTATGAGTGGCTCTACAGAAAAATAACAGCTTTGGGAGAGGTTCTGGTCCAGCATTTCCTCAGGCACAGACTGACATGTATTGCTGTGACATGCAATTTTGCATACTGGAGCTTTCAAGTTTGAAGAAAATCCCAACAGGAGACATATATTTAGAAGCCTGCATTCCAGCCTACTGGATTTTTTTTTTTTTTTTTTTTAAACTGAATGCTCAACTTCTGATCATCCATTCTCCATTCATCATCCACTTCTGATCATCCAGCATTCTCCATTCTGATAATCTCATTGGGTGTGTTTTAATGGGAATCGAGTTGGTTCTCGGGATTTGTAAAAAATTACACCCTGAAATTAAGTAATAAATGATCTTTGAAAAGTCATGACATGCTAGTTCCAGCAGCATATCTCCTTTTCACTCATAACTCTTAGTCCCCAGACAAGTTTTCTGACGCAATTTGACAGCTAAGTGTCAGTAGGATACAAAGAGACCAAGACACATGTAAATTAGCTGTATCCAGTAAACCATTCCTGAGTAATAAACAGCCCTTTCCTCTTTTAATTCATCCTTGTATTAGTTTTTAAACCCAGGGCTCTTACAGCTGCTACCATCCAGAACAGGAGGAAGCAGCTATTTACACACTGTACACTAAAGTTTTGGTTCCAGAGGCTTTCGAGCCCGAGGACAAATCCAAATATAACTAATTAGCGGAGAAAGGCTAAAATGGGATGGAGTGGGAGGAAATTTTGCTCGCCAACAGATTGTTGAACTGAAGAAGATTCAGGTTACAGAGAGGAAGAATACTTGGAGCTGAGTTACCTTAAAGTACAACTTTGATTTTGCTGTAAAAGGCTTGCCAAGTCCCTTAACCTTCTTTAACGACAGTTTCTATTATGAAGCCTAAACAATCAATGCTTATAGAATGCTTTCAAATTATTGGATGGCAAAAAAATGTTATAAAATAAAAAGGAGGTTGATTATTCCATGAGCAGAGTGGCTGACTATTTTTGTTGATGCTTAAAATTTCTGTTCCTGGAGATTTTGCAACAAATGCTCAGAAAAAGGATGGAGAGGAAAGGAATTGTCAGTCTCAGGCAAAAATAGAAGTTTCTTTGAAGCTGTTGGAGCTCTAATATTGTTTTTACAACAATGAAGGGAAAAAAAAATAATGGTGCATAGCTGTTCTCTGGACTTAAGAAGAGCCAAAATAGCAATGAACTAATTGCAATGGGGACATACTTACAAAATCCAGCCTAGTTTCATGTGCTTCCATCCCCTCGGATATTACCTGACCTAATCCACAAATGTGGTTGTGGATTCTTCAATTTCTAAGAAAGATTTTTTTCAGATTAGAGTCTCTGACTCAGGCATGGGACACAGCCCTCTAATTTTAGCTAAGGCTGTATCTGGTCAAGGATTTACACTCTTTTTTATTTTATTCTCCATGTGAAAATTAGTGGTTACAACTTAGACTAGTAGTTAAGAATAACATCCATAAAGATCTAATGGCATGAAATTTTTCTTTCAATGCACTTTCCTGGATGCCTTGCAAGAAGAATGGATTATTTTATATATTTTATTTCTTAACAGTGATATCTAATAGAATGGTAAAGCTTTTATTTTCCCCTTTTATTATGTCTTTCAGATAAAAGTGCTCCAGATCTCACAGCATATTTTACAGCTGATTTCACAGATGGCTTACACGGTTTTCAGCTGATATAAATGGATGGTTAAAACTCTTTTCAGGTTCCTGATCTACAGCCTATTTATTCTAGTGGGTAAAAAACAACAAACTTACACCACTGGTTGTGCCAGCTCCAGGGCAGGACTCGTAGAAGCTTCAAGAGAACATTCTTCTACAGCTGACCCTGCTCAGAACTGTTGCATGATTTTTCCATGGTCCCTTTGCCGCAGTGTTCCAAGCCTGTAGCCACTGCATGGGCAGTAGCCAGATCCTCTAAAATGTTCATGTCATAGCTATTAATTTTTTATAGCCAGAGTAGGGACTTTATGGCTGACTGAGCAAAGATTCAAGCTCAACAAACCAGTCCAGGGCTAATTGCAGCTCAGGATGAATAAAGCTTGATTGTACAAGTAATAATTATGTTATGTGTACTGGGCAGCCTGCTATCTCACATAAATCTAGCACCAAAGCTGCCTTGCAAGACTTGATTTTTGACAAGATTAGAGGAAATTGCAAAATTAGAGAGAAAAAAAATGTCTGTCTCCTAAAAGATGTCTTTCTTATGAACATCACGCTACAAGGAGTTAAAGTCTGAGTCTGCATCAGGAATTGCAATCTCTCTACTGTTTTAATTTAGATATGACCCTAGTCTAAAACCATCTAAGTATGAAATTGTCACTATTTCTCGTTGTAGCTCATAGAAAAACACATTCTTATTTAGTAGAAATTTGTTAAGCTAATGTTGAGAAGCTTTAAACTTCCAGTAGTACCTGTACAGTGCTGAATGAGAGACACACATCTGTTTATGAGGAATTACAGATCACTGCAGTCTCTCTGAGTATGAGGACCATGAGTTTTCTTTATTATAGCCTATATTTTTCCAGAAAGACAGAGAAAATGTTCTAGACTTTGTCTGGCCAAGACAAGCTAGCATGAAGAAGTTAAGCTGGTTTATAAATAAGAGTACTTTTCAAAAAAAAAAAAAAAAAAGCCACTACCATCCCTTCAACTAATGTGAATCAATCTAATAAACTCAAGCTAACAGAGAGCTTAAAGGGTGCTTAGGTAGTTACTAAAGCTTTTACTTTTTAAGCCAATGAGTCCAATCCACATCCCACAGGAGCAGTGACTTAAAAAGAGAACATCACCAACTAATGGCTCTCTGTGAAATAAATCCATAGTCTCCAGAGACTGGCAGCAGGATGAGTCTTGACCTGCATAAACAGTGCTGCTTAACCTAAACAAGCATCTTTCTTAGAAATGTTGGTACAGACCTAAAGGAATAAGGGGATTAGTCCAAGAAATGCTGAGCAGCTACACGCTCTGGAGAAAAAGAGGTGGGTAACATCTCTGCCCTAAACTACAGCAGTTTTAACCTTTAGAGAAGCACGTTAAATACAAACCATATAAAATTATTCAATATTAAAAATGCTGCAATGTGTATATGTTCTCTCTGTCCAGCAAATTGTTAATGAATAGGGATCAATAATGTTTTAGGTGAAAAACTGTGAAATAAAAATTATGCACTTGGGTTACCACCTCCATCCAAGATGCTGTTTTTCAGCATTTAGCAGTGTTTTTCTCCAGTAATGGTAAGCTTCCTTAGAAACAGATTTCAAATAAAGAAAACAAATTAAAAAAAGAAAATACTAAGAAGTAACATTTGTAATGGATTTTAATAATCCCATTTGACTTCAGTGTGGTCATCCATGTTCAGCTAACCAGGTGTCTTTGTTATTTCCAGTAGATTTATAAGTATTGAAGGAGCTAAATTAGCCCCACAGAATTCTCAGTAGTCATGAATAGTATGGGATTAAGGGTATAGAGCAGTGCTCTGATTCCCCAGATTTACATCCTTCACTTGCCAATGTATAATAAGTGCCTTACAAATTGCTTTTCTCATTAATCAAGTGCTGGTGGATGTGGCAGTGAAGGTGTTACTGCAAATGAGCTGAATTTTTCCCCATTAATGTAACTGTTACAATAAAGGTATATGTCACTCCAGCCTTACGATCTCACCTCATTATAAGAGAAACCACTGCAGTTTAATGGTGTTAATTTAGCTAACAATATATATTGCTTGGTCAATCTTCTTCTGAAGGTGGAACAAAATCTGTGGCCTTTGTGAGAGGCTCATTAGTTAAAGCCGAAAAGCTCTGGTGTGGCAGAGTGTCCTTCCTCCCTCTCCTCAGTGCATTATTTTGTGGCACACAGAGCAGGTGAAGACTTTCAGGGGGAGATGGGAAACAGACTGGGCTAAATAATCATTCCCATGGTATGAGCCAGGGCAAAAAAGTGATTATACAGACCATGGGTGTGGAAGGATGTCTAGTGCATAGCATGCATATTTATATCTATGTATGCATATGTATATATAAACTATATTTGTGTATGCACACAAACTGTGATACATATAAATTAGTAACTTCAAAGCTAGAAGAACAAATTTATTCACACTACAGTTTTCAGCAGGGTGATGACTTGAGTCACAAGGAGCTCTCTCAATGTTCCTCAACTTCATACAGAAAAATGTTGATTTATCAATGGTGAAAAAGAACGGAGGCCTAGGCCAATGTATGACAAGGTCACAAATCCTTCAGTTTTTTAGTATTTTAATACTATCAGACTCAAGATTTGCAAAGCCTCCCACTGCTCAGCACGCAGCATGTAACTTCATGATGCTCCCTTTTTTTACTTTCTAAATCTGAAGTTCGTTTTGGTTCCAAAATATTGTTTTGGAAATTGATCTTGCTTTCATTGAAGTTAATAGGGATGTTCTGATCTCCTTTAATTGTCCAAGATTAGGCCCTCGCTGAACACGCATATATTGAGCAAAAGGAAAACAATGATATGAAGAGAAGGTAGTTGCAAATTTATTTTTAAAAAATGTTCTCTTTTGATGATATAGGATGAGATCAAGAAGAAGTTAGATAACTTCCCCATGAAATGACTGGCTGTGGTTTACTACCTGCAGCTCTAACAGGACAGTGGTTTCAGTGCAACCTTTCCCAAAGAGCGCTTGGGATCTGTTTGTCAAAGTGTATTTCTGATGATTTTGCTCCCATAGGAGGTTACTAGTGTTTCAGGAGAGTAAAAAAAAAAAATGTCTGCTTCTGGTTTTGAAGAGAGGTGAAGCTTTGGGAGGATTAAGAAAGAACTGCATTAGGTATGCCTGAGAGCTAGAAAATCAAGTTTCCAGAAACTATCACCTAATACCTTCCACCACTCTTTTTCTTCTAAGGAAAACTTAGGTAAGTAGTTTGATCAGCCAATTTTCCATTTAGATTTTCAAAAACTGCTAAAGAAGCAAGCTTGCTGGTAAAAAGACCTTCTTTTTCTTTTCAATGGTTTTTGCATCTCAAGCAAGAAATTACTTAGACTGATCACAAACAGGTCTGATTTTGAATTAATACAAACGAAGTAAAAATATTTCAGTCCCATAAATCATTGTCTGGGACTGAGAGGAGTGAAAAGTCACTGCAATCTGTGTGACTAAAAAAGTAAATTTTTGGATACGTTGGTGTAAATAATGAATTGACTTCTGTAATTAATTCTTCACAGAGGCATTCAGAGAATAGTAGAAAAAAATAGGAGAGGATAAGACAGGATGATTACATTCACTTGAAGATTCTCAAGTTGTTTTGTTGGATTGTTGTACAAATGCTGCCTTTTGCACTGAGCTCTGTAAAAACATTCAGCTGCTTGTTTTCATGTTTCTTAGTTAACGTTTGCACTCACAGGGTTTCAGCATTTCATGCACAAACACCCCAAACACAACTCCAGTGAACTCAGCATCTGTTGGGGAGGTTTGCTCTCACTGGAGGTGGATCAGCTTACTGAAAATATCACAGATCTTTATTCTAATTCCTCCCCTGCTTAAATTATACACGTCTTAGAGAGAAAAATGGTTGGAGGCAAGAATTTGTAGGTAGTTTCTGGATGGAACTCTGCTGATTAGCACTGCAACAGCATCTGAGACCGAGGGTCTGTTGCTATGCTTAGATACAGAGAGGAAGAGATCCAGTCAAATGTTTCTATTCCCAAAGCTGGTCTTGTGGTAAAGCTGATAGAGCACCTATTTAAAATGAGTAACTCCTCGTAGGGATGGAGTTGAGCAATGACAGCAGTCTGTGAAGTCTGATATCTAAACGGATTGCTCCTCTGAAGTTATTTCTTATATCCTGTAAATGCAAGCAGGGCCACTCTAGCTTTATCTCTGTACACTTAATGTGTCAGAGTCACTCATCTCTGTACATACAGACTCTGTACGTTTCTGACTTCACTTCTTTTTATAGCATTCTTTTGTGATGTTGTATTTAATAAACATGGGTTTTTTTTCAAGGAAGGAAGTTATTTTGGGGTTTTTTTTCTGACAGACTTGCTTGTCAGATACATGCCTCTGAATTACTCTCTACATTTTCTCAAAATCAAGTCTATCTCACACTAGCCTTCATTTCATATGGATCCATAACTGATTTGCTGCTACAACAGAACATCCTCCTCTTATCACACACATTACATTTTTCTGCCAGTCATGAATTCTCTTTACTTCACATGCATTCACTTGCTTAATCTCTACATGAAATCATTACAACTTGAAGCTGACGTAGTCTTTCAAAACGACTCCCGAACAGTAAATCATGCCACATTCCACTTTCTTCCCACTCTGAGCCTCACAATTTATCACTAAATGAAAGCTACACAGAAAACGCACTTGAATCCGGCAGTGAATCACAATATAGACTGTCGGTAACAAAGCCCTTACCTTTTTAAATGCATGACGGTCTCTAAGTCTCTAAGAGATCGTAGCCCAAAAAAGCAGGTCCGCCGAGCGATGCACGGTGACAGTTTACACCCTATTTTCTTCACCTCCCTTCTTACAGCATGCTACATCTAGTTCACGCTGCTGTCTCTGGGATTGGCTGGTGCATCTCAGAGGCGCACACAGGACTCCTGCCTGGAGCACCCTGCAGCCCCGCGTTAACTCTTTGCGGTGAAGCCTCTGCTCCCTCTGGAGCCCGCACGGACCGGGGCTGCACAGCTCCCTGCAGGGGGCTGTTTTCTCCTTCCCCCACAGAACCAGCTGCCCTCGGCTGCCGAGGATGGGGAGAGGCTGGAGGGGGTCCCGCAGCCGGGGCAGCCCCTCCTGCTGCTGGGGAGGGCGGCGTGATCCCCCCGACCTCCGCCTTGTCACCTTCCCCCGCCACCTGCCCCCGGGACACACGGAGGAGAGGGGCAGATTAAGCCCAGGAGGCTGAGAAGGCAGGCTGGACACGCGTCCTTAAAGGTGTCCCTTCTGCCAGAGCCACCTCCCTGGATGTCCGTCTGCCGCCGCCAGCATGGGAAATTGGGATATTAACTCCCGGCCGAAAGGGAGTCCCAAATGCACGCAGCTTCAGGGGAGATGGAGGTAATCCTTGGCAGTGAAGCCAGACACGGGCAAGCAGGGAGCCTGGACATCTAAATGCAGGGAAGAGAGATGTTTGGGAGCATTCTCTCAGGAATGGGCCGCGGGGCTCGGGAGGTATTTCCACACCTCCCATAAATACAAAAAGCAAAAGAACCAACTACGGCAAAGCAAAAACCGCCCGGCTGCTGCCCATTATTCTTCTGGGTTTTCTGAGTCATCCAGCCCCATGTGAGAAGTATCCCTGGGCTGGGGGTGTGGAATGGTGGAAATCAAGGGTAGTGGGAATCTCCTCTATTTACCACGCCTGACTCTAGCTTGTTGCAATCGCCCATTAAGTAACCCCACGTTACTTGCATTGATTTATTTGGTGTTGTATGCAAAGGGTTTGATGGGTACCCCCTCACCTTCCTCTGAGTACAGAAATGCCACCCGGTCCAACCTGTGTCACTTCTGCTGCCCAGACGCCGTTTTACTGCCATCCGTGACAGTGCCTGTGAGCTAAACAACTCCGCTGCCCTCACCCTGCGTCTCACCATCTCCCATCCCCGTCAGCAGAGGGAATATCGAGTGCTCTTAAACCCGGGAAATATTCTGCTGATGGGCACATAAATCTCTCCTGCAGAGCGGTAACATTTAAGCAGCACGGCAAGGCGATGCTCACTGGCTGAGCTATTCCCACTGTAACATAAATCCCTCAGGACTTGCTGGTTTGTTTTGTTTTGTTTTTTTCCTTTCCTAAAGGTTAAAGGGGGGGGGGGGGGGGGTAATATTAAAAATCAGGCAGAGGTTTTGAAACGCACTCCCTGCCAAGGGGGGGAAGGGGGTATGACTGCACGGAAACTTTCCTGAGCATCCTGGTGCAGGAGGATCCCGGCAGCAGCAGCGCCAGAGGCGGGTAATTCAGGAGAAAAGTCTGGGATTTGGTTAATCATCTCAGTCTCATGGAAAGGGCCGGGGCAGGAGGAGGTGGGGGCAGAGGGGCAAGTCAGCGGGAATGGGAAAACGTGCTGGAGTCTCCGGGAGAAGGACGCTGAGCTGGAAGGAAATAAGTACGTATGGGGGCTTCGAGCTGGTGGGAGAAGAGAGGAGCTGGAAGAAGGGTGGATTTTGGATCCCACGCTTGAAGGGCTTTTTCACTACTCCTTTCCAGACATCAGCCAGCAACCTGGCGGCCGAGCCGAGGGGGGATGCAGTAGGGCGGGGAGGGGGAGGGTGGAGGGAAAAACAAGGGGGGAGCACACTCTGGCATTGAATTGGTCTTTCCCGTCTTCTGCTTGCCACCCACCAGGCAATAAATTCGGGTCTTGTTATTTGTCCCTGGCATCTCTACCTGCTTGCAAGCCTTTAGCACCTTCCTTGTGATCTCTGCAGGAGCTGCTTTGGAGACATGACCGTGCAGACACAGACACACACAGGCACACTTATCCTGCACCCAAATGACAGAGTTACACGGAGCCCAGTCAATACCTGCCCACGAGAGATAACATGTTTCCTCCCTACCTTCTGCTATTGACCGGGGGTCGATCTCTGCCGCTAATTAGGGACACTGAAATCCTGGAAGTATCAACCACAAATAGAACTGTGAAGGCACTTGTCCTTTTTATAAATGTAACGTGCTTCTTTCCCTTGGTTCTTCTCTCTTTTTCTTTCAAAGAAGCCCCTACTTGATTCAAGAATAGCCTACCTCTACCATCTACCTCTACATCAGGTACATGTATAGGTGGGCATACGTTTTGTGAAGAAGATGCCTCGCTCCTATCCTGTGCACCTCAGGAGCCAATTTTTGGCCAGCGAAAAATACAGGTATGCCCGAAAATAGTGATAAATAAAAGCAGGTGAGATGGGATTGAGAAGTGAGGAAAGGGCGCTGAGTGAGCGGTGGCAGAGGCTGGAGAGGAGCCCTGGAGGCAGCAGGACAGAAGCCCTGGGGGCAGCAGGACAGAAGCCCTGGAGGCAGCAGGACAGAAGCCCTGGGGGCAGCAGGACAGAAGCCCTGGGGGCAGCAGGACAGAAGCCCTGGGGGCAGCAGGACAGAAGCCCTGGGGGCAGCAGGACAGAAGCCCTGGGGGCAGCAGGACAGAAGCCCTGGGGGCAGCAGGACAGAAGCCCTGGAGGCAGCAGGACAGAAGCCCCGGCCGCCGACCCCGCTGCTGCAGCTGCCCCCCGGCCGCCCCCAGCACTGCCAACTCCCAGCACATGCGGCGGGACATGAGGTCTGGAAATCCTTTCCTATCCCTCCTGGAGAATCCTTCCCCACCCCCAATCCCGTCCAAGTTTTTCAGGGGGATGAGGAAGAGCAATGAACTTTTCCACCTGATCTCCCGCCGCGGATTCCCAGACATTCCTCGGGCAGGCTCACGGCTCCCTCAGCCAGCGATCCTGTCCTTTCCCCGGCCCGGGGAGAAGCCCTGAGCCCTTCCAGCGTCCAGGCGAGCCGCTTTGACTGCAAGGGTTAAACCGGGGAGTGGAGCAGGTACCATGCCTGATGGAAGCATGAATAAAATGTGATGAATAAGCAGTGGAACGGTGAAGCTCTGGAAGCGATGCTGCGGTGCGCGCTGCAATCAGCGCCCAGCGCGGTGACTGGGAATGAATGTGGACAGAGAACTGCTGTATCCTAATTCCTTCGAGTTTAGAAAGTGGAGCCAGCCCGTTCAGGAACAAGGAGAAGCAAAACTTTTTAAAATTTATCTTGTGTATTTATATTTCCCTGTTGTTTTTAGCGTCCTTCCTGTCGGAAATACGACACCTGAACGCGAAATCAAACCTACTCACCGGGTGAAATTGCAGGAGGCGAAGCGGCTGTGAATAAAACGCATCCCGGCTCCGAGCATATAGTCCATGATCTGCGGCTTCAAGCTAGAGGAAGACTGGGCTGGGTGGGGGGACTTTGGGAAGCAGCAGCGGTTCTGTGTGTGTGACAACCCATTTACACCGTGCGTGCCCGTCTGTGTGTGTGTGTAGGGCAGAGAGAGGCTCCAAACCCAAAAGGGGGGAAAGAGGGAGGGGAGGAGGAGGAGAGAGGGAAGCAAACCCGAATAGCAAGAGGAGTTGCGAAGAGGGATGGGATTCGCTGGGGGAGATGTGGGTTTTTTGGTGGTGATGGAAGAGATTCTCGAGGAAAGAATAACAAATTGCGGGATTTCAGCCGCAGGCAGGAGGAGAAGGGCTTTGCCCACGCAGGTGGAACACAGACAAGACCGCACCGAGGAGCGGGAGGCTGCAGCGAACCGGGAGGGTCAGAGAGCCCCGGGGGCTCATCCCGGCAGCCGCGGCCGGGGAGTGACGGTCCCCGCGGGGCGGGGGCGAGCGGCGGAGGGGTGCGGGGAGCCGAGACCGAGGTGGGGGGAGCCACAGGACCGGGGGCAGCTCCCGGGGCCGGGGCACAGCGGGGACAGGGCTCGGCACGGGGGCAGCGCTCCCGCAGGCTGCGAGTGGCGCGGCACCAGCCTCTCCTCCTCCTCCTCCTCCTCCTCCTCCTCCTCCTCCTCCTCCTCCTGC
Source organism: Pseudopodoces humilis (assembly GCF_049639895.1). NCBI lineage: Eukaryota > Metazoa > Chordata > Aves > Passeriformes > Paridae > Pseudopodoces > Pseudopodoces humilis. The sequence continues at coordinate 8,485,997 of NC_142209.1, forward strand.
ACCCGCAATCCAGCCAGCCACGGCGGCGATACCGACCGGGTAAGAACATACCTGGCCCCCACCCTCAGCCAGCCCTTTGTTTCTCATCTTTTTATTTCATATTTCCTGCAGCCCTGCTCCCCGCCGGTGCTCCGCATCCTCCCCGGCACGGAAAGGCTGCGGAGATCCTAGAGCGGGGAAGCGGCTTGTGGGAGCTGCGGGGACGCGACACCGCGGGGAGAGGGGAGACACGGTGGGAGGAAATGTCCCTGATCATCTCCCCCGTCCCTCTCCTGCCTCGGGTAAGCGGAGCATCGCCCCACCACTCCCCCCACTTCTCGAGATTCCCCCCACTTCTCGATGTTTCCAGGCTCTTGGCATGGCTCGGTGGAAAAATCCCCCTTTTCCTCCCACAGTGGCTCCTGAATGTGTGCGGAATTTGAAGGTTTGTGGGTGAGAGGGAGGCAGCGGCAGCGTTTATGGAGCTTGATATATGTCCCCCCTCTCCTGGTCCCTCTTCTACACGCGTGCTGTAGACACGGGTTCATGGCTAATAAAAATGCTTTTCCCCGGGCACAGCTGGGCTGAGAGCTTGGAGCGAGTAAACCGAAAGGCAGGGAACAGCGTGCAGACCGACACGGAGCTCTGGCATCCCCGCAGTGTAGCGTGGCTGTGTGCATCTCACCCTTAGCGGGATCAATAAGCACAGTAACCATGCAGATTACGGGATGAATGTGCTAGGCAATATGGAGTGATCACCAGCGTTACACCAGCACTTGTCTGCTGTGCTGTATGTGGTCTTTAAAAGAAATTGTAATTTCTGGGGTTTTTATTAAGAAGCTTGTTGTCTTCTTTCTATTATCTCTGTAAGCACCAGAGTGAAGCATTCGTGTCTGCCGGCCAGTTTTATGTTCCCAGAATCTGCTGGGAAAAAGTCGGAACCCGCAGAAACTCAAGATTCCTCTGGCATCACATTGTTTTTTTCCTGTCAGCATATTTAATCATTTTTATGCTAAAGAATTGTGCAGTGAGCTGATCTTAGCAATGATTTACTCTGCTTGAGGCTTTATTGATTTTTTTTTTTCTTTAGCAAGGACATAAGGAAAGGAGTGAAGGAAGGATGACACGGTTTGTGAAGAAAAAAATTCAGCGTACGTTTCAAGTGTAGTCGCTGTTAAATATATAGACATATACACGATGCTTTATGCAGCTATAAAAACAAAAGGTCTCTTTGCCTCAGGATATTTCTCTTACAGCAACAGGTAGCAAAGGCTCCTCTGTCCCCTTCTCTCCCCTTATCTCCTCCCCTTCAGCTCCTCCTGACAAAATGCCAGTTTAAAAGGTCAGAGTGTTTATGTAAATATTGTGCCTTTCTTAACAAAGACTGCTACACATCAAGCCTGTAATGACTGTCAAATAGATTCAAGACATTCAATGAGGGTACTGTCGGTTTTCTAAGACTGATAAAATCTCGCAGAAAACAAAGGACAGACAAGTGCGTGCCTGGGATGGATCAGCAGCGCCGGGTGCCCGTGGGCAGCAGCTCCGTCACGGCAGCGTTTGGTACTGCAGTGTCCACCGCAACTTCATACCGCATGTGTGTGAGACAGACACACACAAAATGGATAAAAAGAGATTTGCTGGTATGCTAATGTCTATCTGCTCTTCCCTTCAGGTTTCTTCTTCTCTCTAGTGGCGTCCTGGTCTGAACTTGCTTTGCAGCTCCTTCACACCAAAGGCAGCTCAAATCAGCCAAGGAGGATTTTGAGTCTGACCAACCTCACCCTCCCAATAAAAGAGATTGACTTCATTAGTCTTTGGGTCAGACACTTCACAGTAAGGTGGAGTTTCTATTTCATAGCATCCAGAGGTGCAGTGGACATAGTCTGGTCTCTATTTCTCTTGTGCTCTCTTTCCCTCCCTGGCACCTTCTTTCACCTACAGAGCAGGACCACTTGGTTTCCTCAGGTACTATTGACTCTTCTGGTTCTTGCCCACTTTCAATTAATTAGAATATTCTGATGTTATTCACTTCATAGAATTATGGAATAGTCCATTTGTGAAGGGACCTTAAAGATGATCTAATTCCAGCCCCTTGCCACATTCCACTAGAACAGGCTTCTGAGAAAAGATTATATCCATTACCAAAAGGTTAAAAAAGTTAGTTTGGAATTACAACACAGATCTTTCACTGTGGTCAACTCCAAGACCTAATTGCCACCACAGTTTGATTTGAGCCCTTAAAATCACTCTGAAGCAGAGTTAGAGTGTTGTAAAGGACTATGATGCCTTTTGTTCAGTGGTGTTAATAATCTATGACCTTAAAATACTATATTACAAAATCTCATTTTAGGGCACAGTACTGAAGTAACAAACAATGGAACAAATAGTACTTGAACGAGGCAGAAACTTCCATCACCACCAAAAATTCTAAATCCAGACTGGGACCCTGTCTGCAGCAGAATCATGTGAGGGAGGAGTGGCACATCAAATTCTCCCTTCCCAAAAGCCTTGTGGCCCTGAATTAGAGGCCATTAGAGTCCTTTGTCAGCAGTGTGCATCTGTGTTGGTAAACACATTTTATCAGCTTATCCCACAACCTTTTTTTGTTTTCTACTTCATATGATCAGCCTTTGGTCATCTTTCTTCCAGAACCTGCTAAGTGCTTCTCTTTAACTACTGAAGAATGTATGTATTTATTAAGGTAGCACAGTAGTTACTCTCAGTTTGCAACAGGCAAACCCATTATGCAAATACTTTCACCTTCTTGCAGTGACTTCCTTCTCCCAGCTATAATGAATTCCCTGCATGCTACTCTGCTGTAAATTCTCCATCTAAAAATTCCATCCACTATGTGATGTGTCAGGGGAAACTGTACTTGACTTTAGAAACAGTTGGGAGAAGCAGAATGATAACCTATTTAAGTGCCTTGCCCTTAACTGAAATTTGGCAAGTAATTAAAGTTAGAGCAAAATGACTTAAGTTTTGGGCCTCTTATGTTCTTAGTGTTTTAACTTGGGTGAAATTTTCTTAGAAGTCTGATCTGAATGTCAAATTTGCATATTTATCCAGAAAACATAGGCAGTGCTTAATTGCCTGCGTCCAGCATTCATATTTTGCTTGGGAAACAATGCTTCACATATTCATGAGTTTAATTTCTAGCTACTGTGTGCACCCATAAAACACCTGGTCACAGAGGAGATGCTTTTATTCCACTGGTGCAGTGGGTCTGGCTGAGGTGGGGTCCATGCTCCCAGAGCAGCCCTCAGAGCTGTGCCTTGCCCTGGGAGCTGGAAAGGTGCAGATTGGAAAGGTGCAGATTTGCACACACCAGTTTTGGCTGCTGCTGGGCAGGGCAGGCACAGCCTCAGCCCTGTCTCAACATTCCCTGCAGCGACAGGGCACAGCTAGGCCAGCTGCCCCAAACTGACCAAGGGGATATTCCAGATCATTTGACATCAGATCAGAGATAAAAGCTAAGTGGGGGTGGAGGATTGGGGAGGAAGATGTGTTATTTACAACATGTACCTTCCAGAGCAACAGCTCCACGTGCTGGAGTTCTGCTTCCCAGGAAGAGGCCGGACCTTTGTAGCTGATGGGAAGTACAGAATAAAATCTTCAGGCTTTCTCTGCTTCAGAGCACAAAACCTTTCACTTTGTTTTAGTGAACTGCCTTGTCTCAACCTGTGAGTTGTTTTCCATCTTATTTTCTCTCCACTGTCCAGCTGGAAGGGGGAGTGGGTACAGCAGCTTGGTGGGCACTTCGCTTTAACAGATTTATGATTCACTTGAATAAAATTATGCCCACTGAGCATTTCCTCACTTGCAGAGGGGATTTTTTTTTTTTTTAGAATCTGACAACATTTCACCTACAGAAAATGAACCAGTACTGTAGAATTTTTTTTACTTTTTCCCCCAAAAATGAAAGAAATAAAACATATTTCCTTATTCACCTGCCCTGTCCTTTGGCAGCAGGGGACAAACTGAAAGGCTGAGAGATTTTTCAGGCTCTTGCTGCCATTGAAGCACCATTTTTCCTAGATAGAATAACCTTTTTGAAGAGATGGCATTTCTCTACTGCTTTCAGAAGGTATAATAAAGTTCAGGTTAGTTGAACTCAGTAGACACAGCCAGACACGTCTAGGAGGGATACAATAGCCCCTGAGATGTGGAGGCATCAACTTCTCCAGGGCCTGCCAACTTTCTGACCCCTATTCTTGAAAGATTTAAGGTTATTCTGCTGAATCTTCACAGCTGCTGTCACCTGTGCCAGGTAGGGGGCTGCGAGATTCTCTCCTTGCACTGCAAATACATAGAGAAATAACTGAAGAAATAACAGGGAAATGTCTGGGAAAGAATGGAGGGATTTCATGGCTGTCCTGTGACAGGCTTTGTTTGTAGTTGTGAATTCTTAAGGCATATAAGGCAAACGATGACTGCCATCACACAGTCTGAGAGGTAAAATCAGGTGACTTTAAAGTGTTCCCAGCCTTGACATTAAAGCTGAAAAGGTAAACAGGAAATGACTTTTCTTCAAATCCATGGGACAATGACAACACCAATGTGCTGCAGTATGTTACCAACCCTACTGCTATTTTTTTTCAGTTCTGGCATATCTTGGCCGTGTTTCAATGAACAATAACCACCATGCAGGACAAAACATGGGTTTGCCAGTTTTAAAATATCCTCTGATGCATTCAGGTGTTCTTGCTAACTTGACTTTAGAAAATCACAACAGTCACTGTTAATTTCAAGGAATATTTGTCAAGAAAAGTGAAGGAGGAGGTGCATTTTAAATCATGTTGAAATTTTGTGGTGAAGATTCCTGTGCACCAAATTTCTGTTTTGCTTAAGAAAAATTTATTTAGCTACTGTAGTATCCCAGTAAGAGAAGGCCTGTCCTATGAAAGTAGTATAATCTGTATTTCCAGTAGTTGATATGATGGGTGTAGAATGACTTTACAAGCAGGGTGAGAATCACTGACCTCTGCAGATTTGTAGAGGAATTGAGGTGTAATTGTAGTGTGCTTGTGTTTAAATAAAGCTGTCCTGCATCTTCTGTTGGGTTTTAGCCCCACCTGGCCTTAGTGTTGGCACACACAGTTAGAAAAAAATCCTTCCAGTTGGCTCTGTGTTACTTGTGTGTAATCAGGAAAGGAGTCCCTTCCAGACCAGGCAAGGTATCAACACAAAAAGTCTCTTCCTATAGAGTTTGGATCTGAAATGCATTTGAATTAATGGTGTAGGATGGAAGAGCTGAAATTAATAGAAGACCCCTCAATGAATTTTCTGTGGCACATGTAAAAGAACAAGACCCACATTCAGAAAAAGTGGTTTTTTTGGAAGGGTGATAGAGTCAAGTAAAGCTCAGTTAATGCTTTGCAGTGTCAAGGAATTGCACAGTAGAAAAGTAGAGTTTTATGAAGTGGCTGTGCTGTGAAGAAAAACTTGCAGAGAATGCGATTTGCATTTAGAAAATAGATTATTTTACAGATATTGGTTCCATTTGATAGTCATTCCCTGAATAACATCTGCTGCATTATCTCAATAAATCTGGTTACCTCCCACAGAAATGAGCTGAGCAAAAGATCTGTAGTAAGTTTTGAAAATAACCTTTGTTATTATGTGTCATTAACTCATAAGAATCAAACTACATGGCTACTAATGACAATGAACAAGAACAATACAGTTTCTTGCACATTCTGTTCCATGCATTTCCAGTCTCTAGTCTGCACTTAAAATACAGCAATTTTACAAGCATTTCTCATTTGCCCAGGCTGTGGAGTTAATGAGATAGAGAAAGCATGAAGAATTTGTACAGATGAACTCCATTTACCTTATTTCCAACTCAAACATAACAATATGAAAAATAAGTGATATATGAATAAAATTGTGTACCCTTTTTTTTGCTTTTCACAGTTCTTGTCTTGCAGCAGTCTGGGTCGAGTCATTATGGCACACAACAGGTATGTGTCTTGTCAGCAGCAGACATCACCTTTTTGACATTCCTACTGCCTCCCAACTGCTGGGGGGTGAGAGCAGGAAGATAATCAGCTTCTCTTCTCCGTCACAAAGGAAAGGAGGCAGTAAAAAAAAAATGCCTCTTCCATCATTTATTTGATTATGTTCTCCATTTGTCAGAGCAGTAGAGCACAAAGCCCACATGGATTTTGTGAAGTGCTCTGTAAGCATACATTTAAAACTTCAGCAGACAAGGATGGCTTCATGTCTTTAGTATGTGTTTTGCTGAGCCACATGCCAGCAGGAATTTATACTTTTAAAGTGTTATAAAATACCTTTACCAGAGAGCGATATTTCAGTTGCATTTCTTCAAACGAGATTGGAGAGAAAGTAAATGAAATCTCAGAACCTGGCTCAAAAAAGACATACGTTCAATTTCGAGTTAGCTGTCTCGATTTTGCTCAACCCTAGAAATAACATTCACTTTTTGGCATAACTCTGACACAGCAGAACACTGTCTTGTTCCTATCTGGACATTAAGAAACCAGACATCCATTCTCTTGCTTGGCTTTTTTTTTCAGATAAAGACATGAAAAGTAACACTGCCAAAATGTATTAACATGGGATAATCTCAGTGTCCCCGCTGGTTGTGCACTTTAAATGACAGAGTAAAAAACCCTACAGGATAAGAAAAAAAAAACAACCCCAAGGAAACATTCTCACTGAGCACTATTTGGACTGTCTAGAGGAAATGGAAAGACTTCTCAATCTGGAAGGTATTGGGCAATTAATAGTCAGTATATAATTGACATTATGCATATATTGTGAGCAGATACGTTGGCAATTGCTCTTTTCGGACAACTGAGCACTATTAGAGTCTGAACCGAGTTTGGAGCTAGAAGATGGGATGTGTATTAATCCAAATGTAGTTGGTATGGTTTAACCAGTCTGTACCCTATAACTGTACCTTACATTTAGTGCTCCAATTATTTTCTACTCTTAAGAAATAACTGTAGTGTGATTCTTTTTCCAAATTCAATAGCCAGCACTACTGTGTTTTTAATGCAATAAAAACTTTGCATAAATAGCAAAAAAAAAATGATGTTACAAGTAAATGAAGAAAACATTTGTAGTTTCTCTGATTTGTGAATTAGTAAAAAAACCCCATTTTTTTCTGTATAATTAAAATAAGAAAACCAAAACTTAAACTTTTTCTACAACAACAACAAAAAAGAAAGCATTCTCAGAAATTAATTTTCTTTTCACAATAGGAGGGAAAATGATCAGTGAAGTATTAAAAAAACCCCTCTACTGCCACACCTTCAAAACAAGTCACTCCTAACAAAAGCAGACATCACCAATTTCCAAAGTAGCCATTGCTTATAGCCTGGGTTGGCATCGGCCTGACAGTGGGAGATGATCAGGGATTGCCTTGGCATCAGCTGGGGGTTTGGTTTGGTTTTGTTGTTATTGCTTTGGGGTGGTTTTTTACAGTCATAAAACTCTTTTTTGTCTCAATTCCTGAGTTTTCCTCACTTTTTCCTTTCCTGTTCTCCTCTCCCATCCTGCCTTGGGGTGGGGAGGGAGGGGAGGAGGAGTGAAGAAGCAGCTGGCTGAGCTGTTAGCATAGTTAGTTAACTCTCCACAGGCTCCAGCACCAGGTTTGGAGATGGAGAAGTTGTTCTGCCTCAGCATTTGTGGAGTTGTTGGCACAGAGTTTTCTTGTCTGCAAAATACTGCATCACCATGCAGCTTTCCTTGTTCACTTATCTCCACGTCTGTTAAATACACAGTTTTCCATGTTCCTAATATATGTAGTAAAACTTAGAAAATAAGAACAAACCCTTAAGAAGGTGGGAGTACATTCTCATACAAAAGTACTCATATTATTAAGCTGAAGTTTGCTGCAGTGTTTCATTCTCTGAGTAGCTGTCAATCACCACCATATTTCTCTACTTGGTGAGTTCTGGGTTTTTGTGTTTGCCCTTTCCTTTGGTCATTTATTTCCCTGATAACTGAGCACACTTTGTACATCTGCTACTCAGTCTGTGGCTGAACACACACAAAAATAAGCCTTTGACAGAAGCAGGGAGGTTCAGCTGTCCTCATTTGCTGCAGTTTTGCTAAGAAGTCTGTGTGAGGCCAGTGAACTGGGGAGGGGTCGGCAGAGCAGCTGCAGGAGATGGGTAACAGCACTTATCAATATTTTACAATTCCAGTGAAGCTTGATTCTGAAGTCATGCAGGTGGAGATGTATCTGGGAAGCTCAGAATTCTTTATCACCTTAGTAAGGGGCTGTGGAGCCGCAAGCCTGTGCTGTGCAATGTGGATGTTGTCACAGCACTCAGCCTGCTCTGCATGACTGCGGGTTCATTGCCCACTTGTGCACACAATTTATGAGGATCACTGGAGGGTCCTATCACTGCCTTAATCCTCCACCACACTGCCTGCTGCTGTACCCTACGCTTGCCTCAGACCCTACTGAGGCAGGGATTTCTTTTGCTTAAGGAGTTCTGGCTCATTATGGCTTTGCTCACACGGCCCCTGCAGAGCCTTGTAGCATCACGAGAGCACAGCAGGGGAGGAGATCCTGCTGGTCCAGGGAATGCCATCACACAGTGATCACTTCCACCCACACAGTCACCTGTGTCTGTAACTGAGACATTATTTTATGGCTTCTATTAAAAAAAAAAATCTTTAAAGCGCATGAAAATCCAAGGTGATACAGAAATATGTATTTTTCACAATATCAGCAAAATAAGACTGTAAAATTGTTCCTGATTTGATTGCAAGTTAGAAATAATTCAAAATATACACATTTTTATTGAGAACATTGGCTAATAGTCTCAGTTGTCAATTAATATTTGGGTTTCTGAATATTTCTTTTACAGAACCACATTAGGTAAACACTTGTTGAATCACATCTTCTGAACTGAGCCTTGCAGATTGCTGAATTAAGCCTGAAAAAGAAAAATTTTACTCTATATTGGAAAAAAATTCTTTCTTTTCATGTTCATGTTCTATTGGCCAATTTCTGACAGATTTTACCAGGCATTTCACTGCCAACTATAAATCAACTTCAATTGTAAACATGTTCAAGGATTTCATTTTAACTGTACTTAAAATAAGCCTGCCATTAAACTGAAAAATAGAAAAAAAAAATAAAAACACAACCAAGACTCAAATCTTCTACTTCCTCCAAACTGCAGAATTTTTAAAATAAAAAGTCCCCTTCACTTTTAGAAGCCTGTGAAGAAATGAACTTAACAATACAGGCTGATGGCCACCAAATATTATGGTTTTTTTAATGTTAACTATTTCTATCAAAATACAAAATAAATGTCTTCTAGACTTTTTTTTTTTGCATTTTATTCAGCTCAAAATTTGCATGTAGATGGTCTTGTTCTGCAAGGTACCGTATACAACATTTAATAAAAAAGTGTTTAATTATCCTGGTTTCAACCGGGATAGAGTTAATTTTCTTAGTGGCTGGTGCAGTGCTGTGTTTTGTCTTTAGAATGAGAACAATGTGAATCACACACCTAGGGTTTGGTTGTTGCTCAGCAACCCTTACCCTAAGTCAAGGGTTTTCCTTATATTATTATTTAATTTATTTCAGTCATTAAACTGTTCTTATCTCAACCCATGCTTTCTCCAGCACTTCTCCCTGTCCCACTGGAGGGGCTGGGGATGAGTGAGCAGCTGAGTGGTTCTTAGTTGCTGGCTGAGGTTAAACCACAACACTAATAAATAAAGTAATGCTTTATGCTTGTCACAGGTAATTGTGGCGCACTTTACAGTGGATTAGTCGATTTCTCTTCCTGTAGGGCTGTAAAGTTGGCAAGTGGCAAAGAAGAACTCTTCTGCATAGCCTGCCAGTGAGTCTGCTGTTTATAGTAGTACTGGGAGTATTTTCCATTTGCAAATCAGCAACTGGAACAATGAAGTAATTTTAAGTTATGCTGTTTCTGAATGTGCTTATTGCACAGTGATTACTGCATCATCACCTGCAACATCTTGCAGTGCTGGAAAATGGAAATCATTATCCTAACAAGTTTTCTACAGGATTTTTCATTCAAGTTAGCTAAAGGACATGCAGATTGATCTAGCTTCTCTGTGAAAATCTACTTCTACATCCAAAATTTCTACTCAGATATGGTCCACTTTAAAGAGTCCTCTCCCAAAACACTTCACTATAATGAGTGATGTCTCTGGCCAGCATTAAACACAGTCTTATTTGGTCACAGAAAACTCTTCCTGGAGACAAGCTCTCCCTCTTCTCAACAAATATTAAACTTAATCTGTAAGTAGCTTGAGAAAAATTTCTCTAAAATATATTTTGGTAATCCATCATCATAAAGGTAAGATCTCTACCTACATTCACAATGACCTAACCCTTCAGCACTGCAGCTGGTAGTAATTATACACAAACCACACAGAAATTGTTCCATGTGCCTCCTGTCACAGAAATAATTTATACCTGTGGTGAGTTGACTTTGGCCAACTGCCAGATGTTCACCCTGCCACTTCCACTCACAGAATCACAGAATATCCTGAATTGGAAGGGACCCACAGGGATCATCCAGTCCAACCCCTGTCCCTGCACAGACACCCCAACAATCCCACCGTGTGCATCCCTGGGAGCATTGTCCAAACACTCCTGGAGCTCTGGCAGCCTTGGGGCCGTGTCCATTCCCTGGGGAGCCTGGGCAGTGCCCAGCACCCTCTGGGGGAAGAACCTTTCCCTGAAATCCAGCCTGACCCTGCCCTGGAACAGCTCCAGCCATTCCCTGGCTCCTGTCCCTGTCACAGAGAGCAGAGATCAGAGCTGCATCAGTACTACCCCTCAGAAGGGACATCCCCTCAACAGGACAGGCAGATAAAATCAGATTAAAAAGCTGGATGGGTTTCTAAATGCAGAGATATTTTCTGGAAGCTATGGAAATATTTTAAACACTTCACTTCTCTCCATCCAGAAAGGGTTTTATCCTTAGGGAGACACATATCAGCCTGTTATCCCCGTTTCCTTAAATCTTACAGTTTTGCTGGAGAGTTTCCTAGCTTAGGGTTTAGAATACCTGATGAAACCTATACCTTACTTTGCACTGAACTTCAAAAAGTTGTTTTTCATAGCATAAATATAATTTTCAAACTGGTTGGTTGGATAAATTTCAATTTTAATTTTTTTTTTCTCTCTTCTCTTTATAGGCATAACTTGAAAAATAATACCTGTAAGTAATCTTGTAGTTTTCCCATGTTACACTGTAAGAACCATCTGTCTACCTTGAATAAGCTTAGGATAATTTTCTCCATGGTTCTTGTCCAAGCATTTCTGCCATGAGCACATTATCCATCCAGATTAGATGCTTTAGGAGGAAATGGGGCAGCAGAATAGAAGCTGAGGTTTGTTGTGGTGAGCCAGCTGTACAGGAAATACTTTTAAAATAAGAGAAATAAATGAGCCACAAACAGTAATAGTTTCATTTCAATGTGTGCCTTGTCTCATCTTCAGCGATGGTGTAACTACTCAGATTTCCTTTCTGATCTGGTATATTTATGCTGTTTTTCCGAACCAGTGTATGCCTGTTAACATCCATTTCAACAGAACAAGAACACAATAAATTCATTTATCTTTTAGTTCTTCAAAGGAAAGTTTAGAAGCATAAGAGATACAAATTCTCCTTGGTATTACAATTATATCTTTGACACACACCACTGTGTATGACCCCCAGCTCTCCTTTCATGGAAGTTCTTTAGCATTAATAGGGTCTCCTCATGGAAAAAAGCTCCAATTTATTTGTGTCATGACCTTATAGTGGAGAAAAAGAATACAGCTACTACCAGGGAGACCTTTTAAATCAATACAAAGTAACATAAACTCCTGTCTCTGTCATCAACTGCTCCATAGGAAAAACAGATGTTTATTTATTTTAAACCCCCAACTTATTAAAATAAAATTATGAAGAGTCCAAGTTGTCAATTCTAACAAAGAGTTTGGTAAGGAACACGGGTAAACAGATTCTCTATAAGATGTTGACTTTGAGGTCATGCAGTAATTGTTAAAGGATTTGAAAATTAATATATAGCATGTACATACTAAAGGAATTGTAGAAAAAGAAAAGAAGGAAAAGCATAGCAATCAAACTCACCAAATCTGTAATCTGTGTACTTACACACGCTATTTTATACATTCAGCTATCTCAAAAAATTAACAGAGATTGTTGCAGAAATTTGTCATTTCAGCTGACAGATCCAGCAGCTAGTAAAATGCATCCATGAAGAGGGAAAAAAACAAGAGAGTCACAGCTAAAAATAGACAGCCTTTGAAATAAATGTCTTATCTCCATCCTCAGCAAAAATAGTTGAGGGTTTTTTGCTGACCACAGGTTGATAAAATTGTAGTGGATAAAATCCCGCATTGGTATTGTATCAGAATAATTGATTTTGTCAGAAGTAGATGGATTAAAGCAACTAAGCACCTGGCCCACTTTAGGCACTGAAATTAAAATCTTGAAAAACACACTAATTTAAATTTACCAAAATGTTTAGATTAGCACATGATCATTGTGCTGAGCATGGTAGGGAAAAATCAACTTCTTGTAGGGAAGTTGCACACTGAAACTTGACAAAGCTATTTAGCAGTTGGCCACCCAAGGTATACGATTTTTACAATTGCTCGTTTAAAAATCCAAAACCATTATTAGTAAAAGTCTCAGGTAAACTCCAAGACTGAGAACAAATCCTTCACTACAGTCATCAGATGTCTCTATAGGACACTCGTGGTAAGGTTCTTTCTCCCCTTGAACTGAAATTGATGAGAAAGAGGCACTTCTTTCTCTTGTTCGAACTTGGTTGTTTTTTATTCTCTTATCAGCATTACATGTATACAGGGTACAAGGAGCTATGTGCACTAAGATAGAAAGGTGCAAAATGGCTAACAAAGGTTTTCTTCAAGGTCTTTTATATGTCCATTTACCCAATTAACAGATGCCAAGTAAATTATTTTTCTTAGTGATGCAATGACCCGACACCTGTGTGCAGCACTGCAGCATCTTCTATCCAATCACCTACTACTACCCAAAAACCTCTAGAAGAAGATGAAGAAGAAAGAAGAAGGACAAGAGACAACACTCTAAATCCTCCATCTTGTCTTCTGTTCTCTAAACTAACTTAAACCCTAAACTTTAACTTTTTCACCCAGTGACTTAAGAAAACTTTCTAATCTACACACTTACACTCCTAGCTTTTCTATTTAACAGTTGTTTTCATGGTGTTATATGAAATTCAGTGCTTTCTTGGATGTCAGAGCCAGGTATCAGAGATAAGGGCACACTCTCTGTGCCTCTGACTCCAACAATCAGAATATTCCCAGAAATGTGTAAAGTGGAAATTGCACATGGTTAATCCCCACCTTCCCAAAACCTTGAAGAAGACCAGAGCTGCCAGCCCTGGATACAGAAGAACATTGGGAGGGCAGGCCTAGTGCTAAAGAAAACAGGAGGTACTGGCAATGTCTTTTTTATGTAACAATTTTCACAGTATTACTAATGAGGGTTTTCTGTAACAAGCACAAAACTTGAGCAGTTCGAAGATTAATGTGACAAAACCCAGAAGTCCTTGATGGGTGTTTATGTGTGCAAGAGTTTTTTGACAAAGTTTCATGAGCTTGGCGTACTGTGGGGTTGTACCTTTTACTGCTACAATGCTAAAAAACGAGTAACACAATGCTTAACACCACAGGATTAATCTCTTGCTTTTAGGCGAAGTGCCTTCTAATTACAACTTCCCAGATTTATGGCAGTGCTTCAGATTCTGAAGTGCAGCAGCCTTTCAGGATGGCCCATGACAGCGATGTGGTTGTATGGCAAAATAAATAAGAGCTACCTGCTCACCATTTTTATTAAAACAGCATTTTTACAGCAGAGGCTGAGAACACTACATCTTGCAGTAGCGCTGCTGTAATGCTCTAGGTCACTACTGCAGAACAGTTGCATTTTTATAAGTTGATGGAAAGATTAGGTGTCAAATTTAATAAACCCTTTGGCTCTTTTTCTATTATTCTATGCCATGGGTCCTCTCTCTGCTTTGAAGTAGCATATTTTTTCATTTGGTGGTGGCAGTAATTCAAATATATAAACCACCACATATCATTTAATATAATTTTTATTGACTGGCAGGTTTAAAGCTAACCTGTATTAATGAATTTTTGCATATGTAATATATGTGATACAGACAGATTAGGGAAAAAAATCTTATTAGTAAAGTATAGGGAAAGCTGCATTTGGATGAACAAAAGTTTCATTTCTTCTGCACTGGAAGATTCTAAAAATTTGGTATGACTGCACATTTAAAGAAAACAATTCAAATATTCTTACTAATAATGAAAAGTAGTTATTAAGCTGGCTAGCCAGAGCCTGTACAGGGTCTCTGAGAGCAGTCTCTTTCCTTGGCTTACACAAGCCCTTCAGATCTGATTACATTCAGGGTGAGTTGCACAGGAATCCTGTGTCATGATGGTGATGCCGGCTCCTATATAACGTTTATTTATCCAAGACTAAAATACCTTACTGGGAATGTACTGTCTCTGACTAAATCACCAGAGAGAATGATCTGGGACATGTTTCTGTATGACTTTATGATCAGAGAACAATTAATTATTTGGCAGCTGGAGAGTCACCAGGGCTGTATGCAATTGTATCAAAGATTTCTTTAAGATTTGGAAGAAAACACAACACACTGGAAAACCCTCCAGAAGTAACACTTCAGCCTAGCAGGGCGTAGGTATTGTTCTGAACCTTTCAACAGAGCCATGTTTCAGGACTAAAACATTGCAGTAGGTCGACTGAAAGGACAAATATCCCAAGGGTAAGAAACAAGTGGAAAATTGAAAGACAAGAATACTCTCCATGTAGAATATTAAAACAGGGGTGAGGGTCTGAACAGCTGTTTGGGAGAAAATCTGGTTGGAAAACATCTAATGTGAGGACAAGGCACAAGTGAAAATGCTTCAACCTCTTAAGCATCTCTACAACTGTTTAGAAAATAAGGTGGAATATGAAGAAAGTTTACAGTTCTTGCTAAATAATTGCTTGTTAAAATTGAAATTATCAACTTTCTATATTTCTTCTAAATATTTTCTCCTAAAACTGCTAGGATAAATATGACCTGCTCTAAGAGAGAATCATGAGTGACCTCTTTCACCGTCCTCAGATATTTTTAAGGAATCAAAGGAAATTAATCAGTTTCTCGTGAAACAAAAGAGACAAAGTAGTTTTGTTTCCTGGCAAAACATTGAATAATACATCGAGCTTATAAAAATCTCTGCAGCATAAGAGCTGAGCAAGGTCAGAAGTCACTTTACAGCAAAAGTGCCACTGACCCTATCACTTATAATGATGCAGTATTTCATGTACAGCTTTTTTATTCCTGTTACATGTTTAATCCACGGAGCTAAACCTTAATTTAAACTGGCCCATCCAACACCATTGCCTACTGTATCACAGATTTGATCCTAGATAAGGTGAAATTTTCCTACACTTTAAAAAAACCAACAGAATAAAGCTGCTATAATGGAGTGCAGGTGGAGCTCATTTGGGGTAATGAGGTTCTAAATGGATGTTTTGCAAACAAAACACTCATTGTGACCTGACAGCTCACCGATTCACATGCTGTTCCTAAATGGTTTGTTTTGTTCCATCGGAATTCAAGTGGAAATGAAGATTTCTGGTGGTGGTGGAGGTGCTTAGGCAAGGGACATACCAATTAGTCGGCTGCGATTCAAACAGGAAGATTCACTTGTTTCTCCTTTTTTGTGCTTGAGTTGCTTCCTGCCTACCCCTTTAGTCGGAGGAACAAGCAAATGGGATTGGGACCTGGAATTTTGGAAAATTTTTAGGGACAAAAATAACAATTTAGCCACGGCCATGGAGGCTGCGCACAGGTCTTAAACACAGAATTCAGGGAGCTGAAGTTCAGCCTTATATTAACTGTTACTTAAATGCACGGTTTATATCCTTCTAGGTAAGAAATATATTGTGAGGAGAGGAACACAGATATTGTGACAGCTCCTGGATGTAGAAATTTAACATGAAACCACCCAGGATGCAGAGTGCACTCCAGAGGGGCTGCTTTTTCCAGCAAATCCTGCCCACTGCTTTTTGGGCTAGTAAATATCTCATGGGCTTCTGACCTCTGGCACTATTTGTTCTAATGAGACCTTCTTTGAGCTATAAAATTCTGTATTTTACATCACTGGATATAGAACAGATTCCCAAACATCTCTAGCCATTTGAATTCCAAGGCATCAGCTGGACTGACTCATTGTATTTCCCTGAATGAAAAAAAGAGGGGAGGAGGAATGGGAAGATGACAGAAGTGCAGAAACAGCTGCAAGGGAACAACTATCCTGCAAAGCATCCCTATGCCATGGTCCTAAATTCCAGTGTGGTTCAATGGGGTGTGGTTATTCCCCCAAAAGGAAAAATGGAGATAGAGACCAGAACTACATGATGCAAGTTTTACAGCACAAATAAAAATATTAACCTACAAAACTGAGCAGTAACAAGACTTGGGGTTGATTAAAGAAAATACATCAATTTTGTGCACAATGTTTGGTAGCAGCATGAGGGTAAATAACATTTTGACATCTATTATGTCTCTAGAAGTGCAATATATCAATGAAAAGGTAGATACTCACATATAGAGCAAGAGCAGAGCCTCATTTGTTTTTCTGTTTTAGTACATTACATAAAGACCTCGAGAAGCTGGAAAAGATTAAAAAAAGGTTCTTAGATCAGCATTGGAAACAAGGAAATGCCTCATAAGGAATGAGAAACCAGGCTCTGCAAGTATACACAAAAGAAACTGAGACCTTGGATAAAAATAGAGGTTAAAAAATACCCTAAAAAGGAAAGACAGATGCCAGTGTAAGGTATTTAATACAATAACAGCTATCTGAAAAACAAAGATATGAGTTTAAATGATGGTAAAAGTCAGCAATTTAAGTAATTTGGATGGAATTAGTACATAGATGAATAGCTGCTGCATACTGCAGAGTAAAAATGGTTGTGCATCAACTCAAAGGAGCACTTAGCTACTGAACATAGGCAGGTTGTCCCATAAAAGAGCTTTAGGAAGTAAATAATTTTATCATCCCATCTTGCAGATAACCTATCCAAGCTAAGTTCAAAAAGTGTTCTCTGCAATGGACTTGATTTAGCTTTTGGTGATGCAGAAAATAGGCATGATAAAACCTGCAGTTCAACAGCAAACCTCTTCCCTAACAAAAACTTTAGGACCTGCTTTAAGACATACCTTTACAATAAAACTTATCAAAGGAGATGGTGAAGATGGGGAAGAATAGCTGGACTTTATACAATAGGATACAAAAGGAGACTTCATTGGAAATGTCTGCACAGATTTAAGGCATAGAGATAATCCCTAAGCAAAGCATCTTCATTATGTAGAGCCTACTTTTTCTAACTGCTGCTGCACATAACCAGACAGTCTTGATGAAGAAAGAATACAGGTTTTTTATTTTAGAGAGAGCTCAGAGGTGTTAGAGATTCTGAGAGGGGAACAGGCGGACATCCTCCCTTTTAAGAATTGATTCCAAATGGACTATTTTGTTAGCTTTCTTCTCAGGTGTTAAAATTTCTAATCCAAGATCAGCAACTAGCAGAACACAGGTTAAGGAAAAAGGATGAGATAAAGGCTTCCTGGTTTTAATAACAATAAACACTTTGAGAAAAAGCAATGGTACAGTGCATTTTTCCCCTGGCACAGCTTATCTGGGCAGAGATGGAGTACAGCTTTGGAGAGCTATTTGTGAGTTTTGTGGGGATAGAAAAGGGTTCTAGACAGGGTGGGAGAAGCAGAAGGGAGCAATTTCACTTTTCTTTGCATAACAACTGTCCCGTTGACTCAAGGAGTCACAGAATGGTTTGAGTGGAAGGGACCCTAATGCCCATCCAGTGCCACCTCCTGCCATGGGCAGGGACACCTTCCCTATCCCAGGTTGTTCCAAGCCCATCCAACCTGGCTTTGGACACTTGCAAGGGCAGCTCCTATGGGCAATAGCAGCTTCCAGTGCTTCACCACCAACCACTGTAAAAAATTTCTTCCTGATATCTCTCCTGAATCTACCCATCCTTAGTTTAAAGCTCAGGCTGAACAATCCCAGCTCTCCCAGCCTTTCCCCACAGCAGAGCTGCTCCATCCCTCTGATCATCCTGGTACCTCCTCTGGGCTCTCCAGTATCTCCACATCTTTCCAGGGCTGGGGCAGCTCTGCAGGTGGGGTCTCACCTGAGAAGGACAGAGGGGCAGAATTCCCCCTTTCCTTCTAACCACGCTGGGGGATCAGCCCAGGATACAATTTTAACTTTCTGGATTGTGAGTTTACTTTGCTGACTCATATCCAGCCTTTCATCCACAGCATCCCCAAGTCCCTTTCCCTAGGGCTGTTCCACCTGCTCATCCCCTCTGGGGTCACAGGGCAGGACCCCCCTGCAAAACACAACCACAGCAGCAGAGAAAGCTGGAAGAGTTTAATCCACAACAGCAGATCCCTGGCACCAGGGAGTTTTGTCACCTGACTTACTTCATTTTTCATAGGTAAATTGGTACTTTCTGGACTTGCCCTGACATCTTGAATGTAAATTGTTATCTTCTGGTTTTTTAGAAGTTTTTATTTGTCCCCTACTTCTAGTATGTGAGTTTGAAATACCTAAATGCAGGCGCAGTCCATAGTAGAAAGCTTACTGGCTGGGGCACTGGGAAGCCTCTGCACTTAAGATGCTGTCCATGGAAGTGGAAAAAGAAAAGTTTGACCTCTTATTAAGTTTATAGAATAGCTACACCATTTAACTGGGTGTGGGGAAGATTTGAAGGAAAATGTGGAACACCCAAAGGGGTTCTGTCTGACAGCTTGCCTTTACAAAGGCACTGTGGGGGAATGAAAAGTTGAGATTTTTAAAATGAAAGCCATGATTAAATATTTTAGGCAATAAATTGTGGAAAAAAAAAAAGAAAAGTCTGAGTTTGTAACTTGTCAGACAAAGCCAGGTCTACTGGGACTTTAACATCCCTACGCAGAATGCAGCAATTGATTTTATTTTCACGTATTAAATTTAGTTTTATGTCGATAATGTTGCACTTCCTACCAGAAAACAAATCTGATCAGCATCAGCAACAAAAAGCACCATCTGCTACAGAAATGAAATGTATTCCATAAGACCATAAAGTAGTCTTTTAATAAGTGAGATCTATTTATGTATCAATAGATGTTAATGTATGCTAATAGGGTGAGGGAGAGACACAGACTATGAATTCTCATGATTTGCACTACTCATTGATCAAAACAGGATCCTCAGTTATTAGACTATGCATATAAATTTTCTCTTCACTTTAAAAGTGGAACTGTGTTTCTACCTAAATCAATACAAAATAATGTCTCCCTGCCAAAGCTGTAGTGACCATCTCTCCAGAAAAATATCCAAGTTTGGAAAATCTTCCATCTGTATTCCATTCAGAAGGAGGGTTCTGTCTGATTAGTGTCAGGCTGGATTAAATAAAAGGGGATCCCCTGCCATTCTGTAGGCTTGGCTTTAAACAGGCAGTTCCACTTTCAGGCATTTCATTTCTCAGGCAATGACAATTGGAGGATAAAAAGAGGTGAAGTAGAGAGCAATTCCCCAGTTTTGTAGCCTTAATTTCCCATCAATTAACTTACTGTAAAAAATTAATGGATCAAGTTTTAATGAGCTTGGCCCTTTCTGAGGGGGAGGAAGAGGTTGGTGAAGGAAAAAGATCCTTCAGTCCAAATCCTTCAAGAGCAAAATGTTCAGGAAACTTCAGGATGGCTCAGCAGAAAATGTAATTAAGTCCTCACAGGCATAACTTCAGTGAAGCCACGAAGTTTAGGACTGAATTTGCTTACATGACTCTTAGGTTAACTTTCTCCAGTACTAATAAATCTGAGGTGAGGCCCTCACCAAAAGGTGCTGTGTGTCGCTGTGCTTTGCATTATACCACTTGCCTGGAATTTAAATAAAAATCAAACAAAAAAATTTTATTTAGAAAATATAACATTTTGGCATCCTGTATCTTGTCCTGCTTGCTTTCCTCAGTTGACAAGCACAGTTAAACACAATTAAAATGAAAAAAAAAAAGAACATAGTTATAATCTTTATCGAAAATCATTTAGAGGTGTTTTTGCTTTTGCATCCTTGTAGGACCTATACTTTTGAAACCAGAAGAAAAAAACCCAATCCTTCCATCAGTGACAGAAAATAATTCAAGAAAATTGCAAGAAAATAATTAGATTCTCTGATTACCAAACAGTATTTAAAGTTATTTCTGAGGTTTTTTTTTAAATTTAGCTAAAGGGTATATGAAAATCTGACTGGTAGAAAATAACGACTTATTTTTACTTGTTATCTGCAAGTTTGCAGAGAAATACAGTTGCAGCTAGAAATCTATTTCTAGGCCCATTTAAATTCATCCATGGACACTCAGACAATGCTATGACTGTTCAACTCATACAAATTTCAGAGGGATTAAAGCTCCCTTATTTATTACATAAACAAGATACAGAAAATGTGATCATTGCTGGACTTGGATTGGATCTTAAAAGCCAAAAATCATTGGCAGTCCTTATAACAACTTCCACGGGCTTTGCATAAAAAACCCAAAACAGACCCTAAGGACCTGTTAATCTTGGAGAATTTTAACTTCTGGGACCCTACAAACCTCCCAGGCACT
This sequence comes from Pseudopodoces humilis, assembly GCF_049639895.1. Taxonomy (NCBI): domain Eukaryota; kingdom Metazoa; phylum Chordata; class Aves; order Passeriformes; family Paridae; genus Pseudopodoces; species Pseudopodoces humilis. Next base: position 8,506,699 of record NC_142209.1, read on the forward strand.
GCCATGGGTGAAGCAGGCTTCTCCTACTCACATGCTTGGTGTGGGGAACATGAAGCTTCTGGACAGCATAGGGGAAGTATTCAACTGAAAAACTGTGGTTATTTTGGCTTCTTTGACAATTCTGACCAATCAGAATTAAAAAGCCAACAAAATTGCTGAAGCACTTGTTCTCAGATATGAGACAGTTCTGAAAAACAAATAACATTCACACTGCAAAATTCATCAATTCTGAGGTGTTGTATAATCTAAGATGTAGTTGGGCATAGTCCCACTTTCCAGATGGCAATTTATTCTGCTTACACACAGATGTGATGTGCATCTTGTTGCTAGAAGTTTCCAAGAGGCCTTCCCCCAGTCTATTCTGCTCATCTAGAGATGAGCAGAAACCTCTGGACTGCTTTGGGAAAGAAACAGGATGAGCTGGAAGCCACTCTGCAGTTGGAAAATTATGATCTGATCACTGTCTCTGGGACTCATTTTCAATAGCTATGAACTGCTCAGGAGAGAAGGAAAGAACTGGGGAGGGAGTTGCCCTATAAGTAAAAAAAGGATTGCACAAATCTGTCCTTGAGAAACAGCAATGCAGAGGTTGAGAGTTTATGGGTAAAGAGCAGAGACCAAGCCAACACAAACCTTGTGGCTGATGTTTCCTTCAGGTCATCTGAACACAGGGCGATGGAGGGCTCCCACTGCAGGTGCAGGAAGCATCACACTCACAGTCACTGATCCTAGAAGGAGATTCCACCCACCCCAACATCTGCCAGAGCTGGGAGGCACCAAGGTGAAAGCAGTCTTGGCAGCTCCTGGAGTGCCTCAAGGATAATCCAGAGGAGTTGGAAATGCAGGTGAAGGAGGTGCCTGACTGGATCTGTATCACATCTACACAGAGGAACTCACTGAAGTGGAAGCTGACAGTATCCTCAGCTGCAGGGATCGTGTCCTGCTGCAATTCAGGATGTCAAGGGCTATAGCCCAGGAGATCAAGACACAAAACTAAGTGAATTTTCAGTTAAAAAACTGATGGATGGCATTTCCTGGAAAGCTCTGCTCAGGGATAAAGGAGCTGGACAGAGCTGACAGCCCTTTAAAACATTTTTCTTACTGCACAAACCCCTTGATTTCCATGTTCAAGTAACCAAGAAAGAAAGGCAGGAAACCAGCATGACAGAGTAAAAACCACCTGGTCACACTGAATCACAACAGGGGAATGTACAGACAGTGGAAGCAGGGGAAAGAAAATCCATGGAAATCCATGGAAATCCATGGAAATTCATGGAAAGAATATAGGAATATGGTTCAAGAGTGCAAGGAAGGGATCAGGAAAAGTGCAGCATGTTTGCAGCTAAGTTGGACAGAAAAATATGAATAATAACTAATAATGATAATGTCTTTTACTAGTGAGTTGGGCAGAAAAGGAGGATTAAGAAAGATGTACCCCTGCTTTGCACCCCCAATAACTAACACAGGAGGTCTGGTGACAATTGGCATGGAAAAGGCTGAGGTGCTAAACAACTGTTCTTGCCTCAGTTTTAAATGGTGATCCCTCTCCTCACACTTCTCAAATCCCTTAAAGTCAAGTCAGAAACTGAGGAGAAGAAATCTCTCCTATCACAACTGAAGATCAAGTTTGAGCTCATCTGAAGAACACAAGCATAGACAAATCTGTGGGTGCCATTATATGTATCACTGAGTCCTGGGGGAAGTGGAAAGTGTAATTTCTAAGCAGTTCCCTCCATCATATTTGAAAAGTCCTGGTCTGGTTCTGGTCTGAACGGGGTTAATTTTTTGCCAGGAGGGGCATAGCAAAGACCCTGAAGTTACTCTATATGGACTCACATCCTTGCCAGGTGTGGGGGAAAGGGAGTCTCTCCCATGGCATACAGATTCCTCCTGGTGGAGAATACATGGCTGAGGAAGCCATCTGCTATTGTCTGTTTTCAGGGAGTTTTTCTGTGTGAATCATTTCTTTTATCGTCTGTCATTAGCATTGCTGCTGTTACCGCTCCTTTTCTTTTCTCATTGCTGTTTCCAGCACCTTGTTCTGATCTCAGCCCACCATCTTCACCTTTTTTGATCTTCACCTTTTTTCCCCTCCAGCTCTCTGCTCCAGCTGGCAGGTGAGTGGTTTGGAGAATCTTGGAGAAGACACCGAACTGGGGAGCACCATTCTTACTTGTGGGCATCATGACAGTCACATGAAGTCTGCAGTTACAGGAAAAAGGGAAACAGCACCAGCCTTTTGTCTCTTTTGCTGCCTTAAATTGAGAGACTTTTAATCTTATTTTGATATGAAACTTCTGTTTTCTGGCTCTTCTGTGTAGAACAGGGCTGTGTTTTTAAATATTTACTTACACTTTCTAAATTCCTGCACAAAGAAATTCCAAGTGCAGTCTCTTCAGGGTGCAGCTTATAGACAACACAAAATAAATGTGTAGATTTAGAAATGAGAAAATACTGCTGCTGTTGTTTGAAGTCTACTGTCTTAGCAAAGTTATGGAGGAAGAAAAACCTGACTTTATGAATGTACATGCTGCAGTTTGGTCAGACAAGATGTAATTTTGATATCATTTTCAGGATTGATTATTTTTCTGGATACTAATACTACGAGACAGTCAGAACAGGAAAAGCATCTGTGTAAAAGACAATGTAAAACTTCAGTAGAAGACCTAGCATCTCTAGAAGTGCAGGAGTTAGCTGAGATTAATCCAGAAATCTATAAATTTTCAGTTGCTCTCAGTTTGTCAGACAGATAGCAAATACTACATCTGGATAAAACTGCAGCTACTGCTTTCTTTGTTCTTTTAAGCATATTCTGTTTTTGTAGAGCAACAGAACATGGCAAAGTACTGAAGGAGAGGATAAAATAGATCCTCGAGGTTATCATTTGCACACACTGTAGTAAAAGATCTAGTCCTAAAGGGCAATATTAAGCCCTGACAGTGGTACTGGTAACCTAATTAACCATGAATGCTATTCAAATGCAGTAATGTCAATATACAATTTCCTCCTTTCGTACTGATAGGCCTGGGAATGCTGGAAATAAATATTATCTTTAAGGCTGGGATCCAATATCTCATATTTGCTCTGCAAGCTCTTGAACTCCATTATAGTTTTCTTTGGCCCAAAAAGGATATAAAAGGACACATGTAGCAGTTTTGTTGTTTGTTGACACATTGTAAAAGAAAAATACATTCTTTTTTTTACTTCTCCCAAGAAGATTTAGAGAGTCACTGACATTAATAAACAAATAAAAGACAGCCATAAAGATTCTTCATAGTTTTCTTGCCTAGAACTTGTAAAGAAGAAAAATAATTATCATTGAAATTTCCTTGCAGAATTAAGTAGGTTGTGATTTGTTTATCTAACAGATAAAAGTAGCTGTGAAGAAATTGATATTGTGTCCTTTTAAGTTCTTTTTTAAGGCTATTACCCTTTCTGTTTGTGAGAACTTTGGCTCTCTCTTTTCATTTATTACAGTATCTATCAGGTCCTCATTTCTTGCACCTTCTGTCTTGAGGCTTGCAAGAGTTCTCAGACTTCTGAGTGGACTAAAGGCCTTTTTTTCTCATGTGAATGTTTCATTTCAAAATATTTTTGCTTTCCTGTGGCACCTAATTTCCTGAGTTTCTTTTTTCTGAAAAAAAAAACAACTTTCCTGAAGATTTAAGGTAACTATGAGGATGGGGAAGGGTCTGGAGGGGAAGACTTATGGGGGGGCTGAGGGCACTTGATGTATTCATCCTGGAGAAGAGATTGAGGTGAGACCTCATTGAGATTTTCAATATCCTTATGAAGGGAAGAGGAGGGGGAGACACTGACTTGACCACATGACAGGACCAAAAGGAACATCTGGAACGTGTCAGGGGAGGGTTTAGGCTGGATATCAGGAAAGGTTCTTCCCCCAGAGGGTGGTGGGCACTGCCCAGGCTCCCCAGGGAATGGACACGGCCCCAAGGCTGCCAGAGCTCCAGGAGTGTTTGGACAATGCTCCCAGGGGTGCACAGGGTGGCATTGTTGGGGTGTCTGTGTAGGGCCAAGAGTTCAACTGAATGATCCTTGGGGGTCCCTTCCAACTCAGGCTATTCTGTGATTCTGTGATTCTGTGATGTTATATGGTTTTATGATTCTATCATTCTGTGGTTCTAGGGCTCTATGACACTATTACTACAAATTCCTGCTGCTACAGAGTTAACTACTTTTCTTACTACTGTTAAAAAAAAGTTCTGCCTCACTTGAAGGGATGAAAAAATGGACACCTCAGGCTCAGCTCAAGGATGAGGTGGTCAGCAGTAAGTTAAAATATGTGCTCTGGGTTTCCCAGCTGCCAGCTCTGGCTTACATGCGCATACTCTGCTGCTGGGGGCTGCTGGGGTGGGGCAGCCCATGAAACAGCAGCACATCAGAGGGACCTTCAAGCACAAAGCTGGAAGGTGTCACTGTCTGTACTATCACACAACAATCACAGTGCCTCATCTGATCCCACCTCCCTGCTCCATCAGGGCCATCTCAAAGCACACAGTACAGGATTGTCCAGATGGTTCTGGAATACCCAGTGAGGAAGACTTCCCCCCTTACCTGGTCTCTTTCAGTGCTCAGTCACTGCACTGGAAAGTTCTTCCTCACGCCCAGGTGAAAATTCCTGGGCATCAGTTCCTGCCTCCTCCTCTTGCTGTGCCATTCTGGGCCCCACAGAGCAGAGCCTGGCCCATCCTCTTGACTGTGACACCAAAGACCCTCAGCTCTCCCTCTTCCTTTCAGTGCACCTTGGATCTCTCTTGTGCTTCAGCAGACTTGTCAATTAATGGATTCTGCAGGGAAGGTGACGCTGAGTGAAGCATCTCAGAGCTGAGTGGTTTGAGAGATGTGTGAATGCCTGCAAATTTATTTCTGAGGTTTCTCAGTATAATGGGCTATAACTCAGTGCAGGTATGGTATCAAAGCCCGTTTCTCTAGGAGAAAGTGAGAATAAAATCCAGGAGACTAATGGAACATAAAATGTTTGTTTATACCCCTGACAGAGCTGTCTGTGTTGTTCTCCATGTCTGAAGCACATGCAGATATACATTACCCATCTGACCTGCACCATCTGGGGCAGGCATTTGCTGTTCCATGCATGTAAGCCATGAGGAAATAAGGAGCTTTTAGTCATGTACTAGGAAGCTCTCAGTTCTTTGCATACCTGCTTCAGGTAAGCAGGTAAGACAGAAAACAGGAACAACAAACCCTTAAAGTCTCAGCACATTCCCTGGACTGATCTTTACATCTTTGTTCTTGGACTAAGTACATGGCAGGTGGCTGATGAAAGTAATAAAAACAACAATATTACTGTTGTGAGCTGAAATTTGGAATGAAAAATCTTCATTTAATTTGAAATTAAAATTTTGTCTTTTTATTTTTTTTCAGGGTATTTCATAACAGTTTATATTTTCGAACTTTTATGGGCCTCTTTGCAGTAAAGAACCTTGAAACATTTTGCATGAACTTTGCAATGTAACTTTAGGTAATTCCATAAAGAAGTCTAGAATTGCTTGTCTTTCTTTTGTAGCTTTTGTTATAGCATGAGAATTAAGCAAAGGAGACACCTTATTCTGGAAATAACCAGGAATCATACTTATTTCTTTTTTTCACAGTATGATTAAATCTGCTGATAATGCTCTCCAAATTTACACATTACCAAAAAAATAATGAAGTCCGTGCAGATTTTCTCAGCAGCATCTCTTAATGAGACTGCTTTAGAATAGGCAGAAGTGCCATCTGCTGCTACTCACAAGAATCCCCCTCTCTCTCACCCCTGGGTAAAAGGGACTCATGATGAAGCACCAGCATCTGTGTTTGTAGCAAAACAGTAAATTCGGTTTTCAGTTACTAAACCAGTTAAGTGCAGCCCACTGGTTGGATTTGCCTTTGTTAGGAATTTAGCCATACTCGTGTGGAACCTCCTCTGCTCCTGTTAGCACCCAATTTGCTGACAAGAGTTTACACTGTACATAATAACATAAATGGAAAGACTCTGCCATGGTACTACCAGGCTTTCCTGTAGAGAAGTTATTTTATATAACATGTTTAGGTGAGAAAGAGTATTAATCCAACAAAGGTCCTTTAGAGTCTTCTGTGAAAGCATCTAAGAACCAAAGGGAATGTTAAGTACAGAAAAAAAAAGAAAAATGCAGAGTACACAGAGCAGATTTGATTCTAACACAGTACTTCCAGCAGCTCCAGAGGAAGAGGAATATAACTTTATGTTTTCTCTTGAGCAAGTTGCTCAAGTCTTGTAATGACTTAGCCATTTTCCTAAGTGTAACATAATAAACTCAAAACATCTCTAGGAAGGAAAATCAGTTATCAGACAAAACTAGGGGGAAATCCAACTAGCCAGCTAAAATAATTTCAATGAGATATCCATGGAATCAGTCTTCCAGTGAGAGAATGACTACATCAAGTACCTAAACCCAGCTGCTCAGCTCCTCTATTGTTGCTGGTTCTGTTTTATTCATGGGAACTCCTACACCTGCTGCCATCTCATCTGTTATTTCGCTGGAGTTTCTTCTCAGAGCACAGCCACAAAATCCCAGCCTTACTGTCAGATAAAGTATTTGCCTACACACTTTACAGTAATCACCCAGTTAGGCAAGTTCCTGTCTTCTGGTGCATTTTCATTGTCAAAAGATAGACTGTTCAGAGTTGCTGGATGAACTCACACGTAAAAGTTGTATTCCCTTTTCCTTAGTTAAAATTTCCCATGTGAAAAATGAGCTTTCCAGTACCATAAACAGTGAAAAATTACGTCAGTTTTACTTAGCCTCGGACAGATGATAGTATTGATTTAAGAGTTTGGTATAAGGACAGGTGGTTCACCTGGAAGAACTTGTTTTTCACTACCAAATTAATTGATTTTGTAACTGAAAAGCAGAATATATGTTTTGTTGAACACATGAAATTTTCATACATCACCACAAGAAATAGCAAAATTGCTGATAAAGAACTAGATTGAGTCAGATGGTTTAAAGACACAGCAGTATTAATCTAGGCCTAAGTTCAGAAGAGATTTTGAGAAGGCACCTGTTAACTCTTCCATCACTTTGTTAAGTGAACACTATGGTCCTTGATCACCCACGTACATGCAAACAAAACCAAGGACAAGGAAACGGAATGGAGAGGGACATAGTAATATTGGGAGCCAGGAAAGAGTAACACAATGAAACAGATCTTGGAAAATGTCAAGTTAATACACCTAAGGAAGAATTATTTCAAAACTTTGGAGATTCACTGCTGGTACGAGAGAAAAGTGGGACTCAGAAAAGACAACAAATGAAACCTGCATCAGTAAGGCAGAATGCCAGACGAAAGAAAAATTGTGAATAGGGTTTCTGTGCTGCATTTGTTAAAGTTATATCATGATATATACGCAGAAATAATGCCAGGTTGCATCATGGTTGCACAACCCACCTTCAACATCATATTTGACTTTATGGCTGTAAGAGGGTGTCAGAAATAACAAGAAACACCCACAAATAAAGTGAAGTTGATCGAGCTCTGCCGGACCAAGAACTCTAAACTCTCTTCATTCAGGTGAATAACATTTCGAAAAGATGTTGTCATCCATTTTTGTGAAGTTAAAAAAGTCTTTAATAAAATCTCTACCTTTTCCTTATGTCTCTGTTTTCCAGTTTTTAGTAATCTGCATGGCCTCCTGAGTTGGACTGACCTCGGCTGGATATCTGGTGCCCACCAAGATGATTTATCATTCCCCCTTTCTCAATGTGACAGGGGAGAGAAACTGTGACTAAAGGCTGGTGGGCGAGGTAAGGACAAAAATATCCTTCACACATCACCAGCATGGACAAGATAGACAGCTCTGGAGAATTCATCTATTAGCAAATAACAAAGGAGTAGGATAATGAGAAATAATAACAAACTTAAACCAAACTTTTTCCTACCTTTCCTTCTTCCTGAGCTCAGTTTCACTCCCAACTTGTATAGGTCCTGAACTTAAGCAGCACAGGGGACATGAGTAGGTGTTGTGGTCTGTGCAACCCATGCTTTTTCTTCTTTTCCTTCCCCAGCATGTGCTTCCCCCGCTCCAGTGTTGGGCTGCACCCATGGGAGAACATGGGAGACAATCCTTCATTAATTTCTCCAGACTGAATTCTTCCCATGGGCTGCAGCTCTTCACAAACTGCTCCATCATGGATCCCTTCCACGGGCCAGTCCTTCAGGAGAAGGCTGCTCCAGCCTTGGTCACAGGTCCTGCCAGAAGGCTTGTTCCACTTCAGCCTCCTCTCCACATGAGGAGAAGGTCTGCTGTGAAGGGTCTGCAAGGGTAGGTGGGGATCAACCACTTCTTTCACCCGGGAGTGACCAGCAGCAGGTTCATCACAGAGCTGCATGGAGCTGACTGTGTCAAACATGAGGGAGCTTCTGGCATTTTCTCACAGAAGCCACACCTAAGAGCCGGTGTGGATCAAGGCCTTGCCCCAAACACCCAGTACACCTCTGGGGAACGTGACCTGGAAAATTCAGGGAGTGTGAATACAACAGTGTGTGGCCAGAATACCCAAAACTCTCTCCTCTGAGAGGTTTCTTGCCCAAACACTCATGGTTATGATCAAGAGCAAATTAAAAATAACGAGGTTTACTTACAGTGATGATTAGCCAAATTAAGATCTAGCCAGAACATGATCAAGAGACTTTGGATGAAAGAAGGAGTCAGCTTGAAAGGGCACAAAATTAAGGATGGGAAATATATGATGCAGAGATTGAGAAGAAGGTAACAGACAGCAGGAAGCCTGGGCTTGACACCCCTGGAGTCACCTTTCCAACAACCCTCCCAGGCCATTGTTTATGCCTCACAAACCATCCCTGCCAGACTGGGAAGGACACAGGGCCTGTCTGTGCAGCCTGTCCAAGGTGTTGGTGGCTCCATGGGGTGTGAGGGGCAGCAGGAGAACACTTGGAGCTGGACCACCATCAGCTCCCATGGAGGATGTGCAAGGAGGGGAACCCCCAGAGCCAGGAGAGGGGATGTGTGATGGCAGCACACATGGTGTGGGGGTGGATCAACAGGAGTGTGTGAACAACACTGTGTGGGAGTGCATACTTAGAACATTTTGCGAAAAAGTATTAAAGGGTCCTAGAAATTTATAAGGTTTTATTAACAGCTGTTGAGTGTGTAGTAATGCCATTTAGGTGTTACATTGCTGCTATTGCTTATAAATGTATAGCTCTGGGATTGCAACTTCATTACCTGTTGTTCAAATAAAAATCCATAAACAATTTTGATCCTGACTTGAGTTAAAATACATAACGAGAGCAGCCTTTCCTTGCATCATTCCATAAGTCTCATATCATGTCTGCCTATGTGACATGGTCACCAATTCCATCCTGGCAGTATTCCAGAGAGCTCAGTGAGAGATCATTTACTTTATTTCTTGTCACTTCTGATTTTATACATGCATTACTCCTGTCTCTCATTTCATTTCTTCATTTTGAAGGAGTGGTGACAATATACCTAAATTCCCAAAATTGGTTTGAAGAATTTACCACTGAAATACTGCCTGTTGGAGAAAAATATTTCAAAAATCCACATTTTCTCCCAGAGCAGAAAGTGAGCTTGATTGGACTCTTCTACAGGCCAGAAGTGGCCCCATTCTTTCTGTCAGGATATCTAATTCAACTTACTTATTTAATAACTATGACTTGAGATATTTCTTATTACTTCACACTTGAGTGTGGACACAGACACAACATATCAAGCTACACCATGCTGGTAACTATGACACAAACCTAAATTTCACCATTGGACTTACAAAATTAATTCCTTAGGGCTTGGCATTCAGTTCTTCCCCAGATGTTGGGTATCTCCGTGTCTCTCTGGTTCCTTCACAGGAGTGACTGAGCTTGTGGCCATGACAGATCATAGAATCATGGAATTCCAGACTTGAAGGAACTTTAATGATCACCCAGTCCCATCCCTCATCATGGCAGGGATACCTTCCACTAGCCCAGGTTGCTCCAAGCCTCATCCAACCTGGCCTTGGGCACTTCCAGGGATCCAGGGGCAGCCACAGCTTCTCTGGACACCCTGTGCCAGGGCCTCTCCACCCTCACAGGGAATGATTCCTTCCTAATATCCCATCTAAGCACACCATCTCTCAATTTAATGTCCTGTGGTTCAAGAACAGGAGAAGAAAGTATGTCAGAAAAATAAAATTTTCTGGATCAGGTGATTCTGCTGAACTATCATGGCCCTGAAGACCAAAACTACAGTGTGCCCAGATACTTTTACCTCTGGAAGCTCGCCGAAATTTTTTGCATAAGCAATGGGCTGCATGGATGCTCCCTGGATTTTGTTCTATGTATCTAGATCTAGAGAAGAATAAACCAATTAAATTTAAAGCCATGGGTTCTTTAATTCAAACCAGCCTGTCTAAATAAATAGTTGCTTTTTTGTTCATCACTAAGAAATATATTACCATTAAAAAACCCCACCAAACACACACCCAGAACTCCCATTAAAAACATACCTTGCAGGATGACTTTCTTTTGCCTAGATGTATCTCCACACATTCCACGATCATTTGTGTCTGTTTTCCATCATCTGAGTCCCTTGGAGATTTGGGTAAAAGCAGGACTAACAATTTACTGCCAAGTGCCTTTTTCAGAGCAGGGAGCATGGAAGGATGAGTTCAAGTGCAAGAAAAGACATTTTAGGGCCATTAAGAAGGAGCCCACTTGAGCAGTCCTCTGGGAACAGGTCTGACTCTTCTAAACTTCTTCAGGGTGAGAATTGCTGTAATTTACCTGCGGAATGAAGGGAAAAGGGAAGAAGATACAAAACTAAACCGAGCTCGCTTTAACACAGTGAGCAATCAGAAGATTTGCCTTTTGTTTCCTTATTTTCCCATGAACTCTTTGATTACCAGGAGCAGGTCTTGTATGTTAATTTAAAATAGATAAGTAAAGGAGGTTATATATTCTGTACTGGGTGTACTCTTTTTAGCTTCAGAAGTGGGTAAATAGAAACCAGTTAATTGCTTCAGTTGTTTTTTATGAAAATAGACTGTTTTTCAAATGAATCACATTACTGAAGCATAAGAAATGGTGTTAGAAGATTGTGGAGGTTTATTTCTAATTAGGGCCACTGAGAATAATATTGTATTTATTACTGCATTGAATTAATATTTCATATTTAGCTGCAGGTGTCCATTTCAGTGATTTATTCTGGTTCAACCACTGAAAAAAGAAAAAAAAAAAAACCTCCCTTCTTCTCACAGACACACCACAGCATTTTCTTCCAAAATTCCTTTTCCTGCAGAACAAGAAATTAAATGCACTGAATTTCATAACTAATTAGGATGAAAAAAAATCCAAAGATATCTAAAAAAAATGTCTAATCCTTTAAATATTTTTTTTGTTCAGAGTCATTGAGAGATGCAGAGTTTCTCTCCAACTTGGGAATCCAAAAATGAAAATGATAAATTAGGCAGGCAATTTTTAAGGATAATTTAAAATTCAGTGGAGATTATCAACTTCATGAAAGTCAATTTCAAGAGATTATATGCCGTAAATAATGCATTTTTTGGTTGTGTTTTGCCTTAAATTGAGTGCCTTGGGCTGGAAAAATGCTTATCTCTGAGGTGTTTTTCAGAGATCCTGCATCCTTGGATGACACAAGTAGGATTTAGGCAGCTGCTCTTTTCCTAGGCACATGGTTCTGGTGTCTCTTTCCCACTCTCGCTCTTGCCCACAGCTCTCACTTTCTCTTTGCTCCTCCTTCCTTCCTCCTCATGATACCCAGATAAGACAACAGCAGGAAAATATTTCTTATTTAAACAAATGAAAAATATACACCATCTAGTCCCAAGTGGCATTTTTGCACTTATGAATCCTAGACTCATGGAGTCCCAGACTCTTTTGTGTGGGAAGGGACCTCAAAGCCCATCCAGTGCCACCCCCTGCCATGGACAGGGACAGCTTCCCCTATCCCAGGTTGCTCCAAGCCCCATCCAACCTGGCCTTGGACACTTCCAGGGATCCAGGGGCAGCCACAGCTTCTCTGGGCACCCTGTGCTGGAGCCTCACCACCCTCACAGGGAACAATTCCTTCCCAATACCCAATTTATATACTGCCATCCCTCAGCCTAAAGCTTTTCCCCTCTGTCCTGTCACTCTATGCCTTCTTAAAAATTTGCCCTTGAGTTGTCAGAATGCCTCCTTCATCATCCTCTGGGAATTGTTTGGTATTCAATGTTGCATTTTTTTGTGTGGGTCAGGAGGATTAATTCCTCCCATAAACACAGCCTGAAGAACTTTGGTGGTGTGGTTTGCTTTGTTTTAAAGAATAATAAGCAACTGTTATGTGAACTCTTTCTAGACAACAAAGTATTTATTTTAGGGTGAATATTTACAACACTTTCAAATACAAGACTGTACAGATGAAAGCTAATTTAAATTAAATTTTCTGTTAAAATTTTGAGACTTGGTAATAAAAGCATTGGTAATATTCAAATCTAATAAATATACTACATTTACTTTAAGATAATCATAATGTTTTTCACTTTGGTGATAGTGCAAAAATGAGCTTACAGCCACACAACAGAAACTGACCCAGATGGATGGATGGATGAATGGCTTGAAAAGCTAGAATAATTTTCTGAAAAGATACAAAACAGGATCTTTTTTTTCCAGCCATGAAACTGATATTAATATTGGCTGTGGGGAAGCTTTTAATTTTTAATGAAATTCACATCGTTTGTTTTTAAATGCTGTGTCACTACCTAATATTTCACCATTTGCCTTTCTCCTTTCCCATTCCAGATACAAAAAGACTTGAGTTAAATCTAAAATCTGGCTTTAAGCATGCAAGAATAACTTGTTTTCCATCTTTGTGCTCCTGAAGCAGGCTGAACAGAAATTGAAAACCTAGAAAAACTCCATCCACCTGTACCCATTTGGACCTGAGTGCATTGTTTGATGACCCTTGTGCACTGTTTGTTTTTTACAGACTCACATAGGCAATATCAGCCTCATTTAAATAGTTCCAAGAACCAGTGAAATGCATTTTGAACTTAAAGAAATATGGATCTTCTACTATAATGAGTTCTTAAAAACAAGAGATCTGAAGTCCAGATTTTGTTCTGAGAAAATATTGTGAAAATTTCCTTCTTCACTGAAAAAAAAACCCTAACCAAAAAATTGTCACATTTCACCGTCACATTACTGCAGTATTGTGCTATTTTCATAAAATTGCATTTTCTAGTTTATTTTATAGTAATAGATATTTTTTTAACATTCTTTGTGTCCTGGTTCTGGCCAAGACAGGGTTCATTTCTGCAGTAGCTCTGAGGGGCATGGCCAGGAGCCAGATATTCTATACCCACTCACAGCACTGCTGGAGGTGCAGAGAGAGGGAGAAGGGGTTCCTTCTACTCTAGAAAACATGGCTTCAAGAATTGAAATTACGCTTTTGCAATTGCTGTGTAAGTCAGGACACATGGATTGATAAATCTGCATTTTTCTAACCAATGAATTATTCTATGAATCACAATTCAGATCCTCAGCAGGCAAAAACCAAAACAGTTTCTGATCAGATCATCTTGAATTTCATGTTTCATAAAAACATGAAATGTAGCCTTTTTCTTATAAGGAGTCAGCACTGTGTGTTCCCCTCAATGACTTTTAGTGATTGTTAAAAACCCCCAGTGAATGTATTCATTTCAAGAGTTTAAAATCAAGCTAAAAGTTCAGCATTAAAATAGAACATTTCTGATGAAATTCAGGTTACTGCCTCTCAAAGACTGGAAGTCTTCTATCATATGACAGGAATCTTAAGTCAGAAGGAACATGCAACAGTCTTCACTCATCTGTGTAAATGCACCCTATTAATAGCCTGTAAAATGTTCTGTCCATGTTGTTCACACTTCTTTCCTTCTATGTGCTTTGCACCATAAATCAACTTGTTGGTATAGTAGCTCTATACCAGACTGGTGCAAAACAGCTCTGCACATGCCTGCAAAGTTTCCCTCAGTTAAGATTTGTAGTACAAATATTAAGACTGGTGTGAAGATACACTGAATGAGAGTTCAGGTGTGTGAAAACACCAGTTCTTTCTATCAAGGACAAGATATACAGGGACACCAGATGCTGGTGACACCTAATTAGCAGGTTATCAAGATTAGATCACGCTATTAGACATTCTCAAGGCACTCAGACAGTGAAGGCATTAGACATCTTAAAAGACAATCTTAAAAGAAAACTTCAAGTATTATGCAGAGTGATTTCAAAATATAATACAGGATTATTTACTTAATTTGACATTAAATGAGGTCAGAGGAGGACAGGAGTACCAGCATGCAATTCCTATCTTGTTTGTGTGATCTCTGTCCAATCCCTTTACGCACAATATTCTTGCACTTTACATTTTGCATTTTTACTAAGAAGTAAATTCAGGTGATAAAAGCTAGCATGATTTCTCTTCACTATGGCAGCTCTGTGACACCTGATGGTCGGGTCTATGTTGGATATAAAATGGATTAGGGTTTGGGGTGTTTGTTCCCAGGTGCTTTCAGCAGGGACTCAGCCTGGCATGCATCCAGGTCCAGCATACGTGTAGGTGGGTGTGTGGGGGCTTGTAAATGGGTGTTTTCCCAGACTGGACAAATTTAACTCCCCTGCTTCAATTGCTGCTCTCAATAGAACTCAACTGGCTGTCACTCAATTATTTTTTTGAATAACAGGAGAATAACTGCAAGGTTATTATAGAGACATTTCAAAGAATGAAGAGTAAAGGAGAAGGGATCACCAAACATCTTTTCTTTGAATGTTTTGCTTGATCACTCTTATGTTTTTGGAAAGGGACAGCTCCTTCACTCTAAAGAGCGGAAGCTCCTTTCCCAGTCTATTCTAAGTAGGTTGCACTTGGTGCTAAAATCTGTCACTGACTTAGAGAACCGAGTGACAGGAGTAATTAGTGCCAGCAGGATGAAGCTTCCTAAGTGGGAAAAATCTAGTAAAAAGAGATCTGCATGAGAGCTCATTTCTTTCTTCAGAAGTGGAAATTGGTGAGGAAGGAAGACTGGGCTGCACTGCACATTTGGCATTGAACTGCTCAGCCTACAGAGACCTCAAAATAATAAGGGAAGGACTAGTTCAGCTTGAAATATTTAATAGGATTGACTGAATTATTTTGTTCAAAATTATTTCACCACCAAATGGATTAAACTTTCCTTTTTTTCTGAACCTATGAGACGGAATTGTTGTCATCCCTGTAGAAAAAACAGTCAGTGTACTTATAATTTTTCCACATCATGAAGCACTACTGCACCAGTGTTTCCTTCTTGCCTCATAATCTTTGCAACTAAAAAGGAAAAGTAATTTTTAAGCACTTGTCTAGTGTTGTTGGAATGGCCCCACATAAGTGTGTATGTGGAGTGTGTGACTGAAGAATCCCACAGGTCTCCTGTCAGGCACCATTTATTTGATTTGAAGGAGTTAACATCTAATTTCTTTAAATTGCTCTGAAAATCTAGTTTCCTAACTCCCTTTTCTCTTGAGTAAGGAGAAATCTTAAAAGAGTGGACAATTACACTATAATTATGTACTCATAAAATTGCATAACTATATAAGCATATAATTATATGAGCATCTAATTTTAATATATTAGAGACCTGGTAAAATTGAGGAAGTCATTTCACAGTGGCTTTGCAGTGCTCTGTGTAAGAGCCCTTTCTTTACTGGACATTATTTGGGATAGAAGATACTGGGGAAAGGAGACAGAAGGAGTGAAAAAGGAGGAGTGCACCAAGTCTGTGTAGCCCACCATGTTTTGGTAGGGTGATGGGGGTGGGCTTTCTGCATCCTCATTTGTCCCTCCTTTGAACTAAAAACTTGAAATTTGGGATAAAGAATTTTGCAATAACTTAAGGCAAGTCTTTCCAAGGTTACCTTTCACCATTACTAGAATAATGGGGGTTACATGTTAAAAGAGGACTACCTTATCCTCATGCATTTAATTACTTTTTTCTAATTACTATTTTATAATTTCTTCTCCACTGCTCACTAAAACAACATGATGTTTTTGTTTGTTTTGAGCTCAAAAGTGATATTTTCTGAATTCCATCTTCCAGTGATTGATGGGAAGCATGTAAGAGAAGTGTTTAGCTACACAGCAGAGTGAAATCTTTCAACAACACATCTAATACAGACAGATCTTTGAACATGGCTTAATTTGTCATTTTGCAAGAAAATTTCAGCTTTTTCTTACTTCCTTCCAATTATCCATTAATGAGCTGTATTATGCAATATTTTACATACATAAAGGCTTTATATATTAAAATTAGGCAGTAGCTATTCATTTTTCCACCACTTAATAGATATCAGTGCTCTTTCCCAGGCAAAACTAAATTTAAAAACAGAAGAGCCTGATCCTGTTCCATCAAAGTCATTGGGAGATTTTCAATTGCCTCTAGTGGAATTTGGATCAAAACTGAAAGAATAATTATAGCATTGGTATACTTCTGTGAACAAAGCTAGTTTTATTTAAAAACCTGTTTAGTGGATAAAGTTTAGTATATTTATTATATTTGAATATTAACAATGCTTTTATTACCAAGTCTCACAATCTTAACAAAAAAGTTAATTTAAATTAGCTGTCATCTGAATGACTGGCTAGAGATCTGAAAAACTGCTAAGTAACTATCTTAATTTCTAAATTCTTCTTTTCCCCAGAAAGCTCCATCAGTGTTTGGAGAGCACTAGAAACCCATATGAAGTGTGCTGTACTGAGCTGTGCCACGAAAGTAACAAGTCGTCAGGGATTTGCCACTTAGTTGCACATAACTGTGCAGCAAATTCATTTGTTTTCACTTGTCTGCAAGCATGTGAACGCGTGTCACTTTTCCATAAACTCCATTAGTTTTTATTATAAAGAGGTCTGATAAAACCTGATGGTCACTCTTACCTCTGTATTGATCAGTATTGCTACATCATTTTGAAATACTAACGATTAAGGGTCTTTCTGTGAGAGCTCATGAGCGTATTGAGTTAGAACGTTTTCCATTAATTCTTTTCCAGTAATAACCTTGGTCCATTTGAGACATTGTTTAATAGTCCATAGCTCCTACTTTAATAGGAAACAATAATTGATTTCTACTTGTACTTGAATACTGTAGGCTATAAATTTTAACACATTTAATACCCAGTTAATGATACACCTTTGGAAATATTAATGAAAGCAAAGTCTGGGCCTTCATTGTTTGCATATGCAACCTCGAACATTAACAGGGTGTTTACTCAAATCATGTAGAGTACAAAGGAGCTAATAATTTTTTCTATAGGGAAAAAAAAAACCAAGCACAACAAAACAAGACCTGAGAATGCAATATAACCAACAACAGTACACTGTGACTTTGCTAACAACATGTACATCATTGAGCATTTTGTAACACAGCCAACCACAAATGTACAAATAATATGAACCTGCAAGAGATCCAACACCTGGTAAACAATTGCAGAAATGGGATTCAGGAAGTCATCTGCAAGGAATAAAACCAGCAAGATACAAAGGAAGTATGTTAACTGGCCAATAAAAAGCCCCACTGTTTTTGCAGAGCAAGGCAGGAAGACGAGCTGTTATCGCTCGTTGTTTAAGCAGGTAACTGCTAAGCAAGAGCTAGCCCTTGGCTGTGTGTATTGATAATAATCATTCACCAAATAAAATCCTTACTTTTGAAGTTGATTTATCAATATTTTCAGTATTTATGTCTCACTGATCTCTGAATCCCTAAGTGATGTACAGGTATACATATATTCCTGAACCACAGTAAGTTTGAGGTGAGAAGTCACCTTAATTCATGTGTTTTCATGCTGTTTCCCACCCCTCTACCCAAGGAGCCTGTCTAGAGCAGCTTGCTTAAGATAGGTTGTTGTTCCAGTTGTGTTCTTTTGCAACAAATCTATGCACAAGCAAAACATGGGGAATTATGTAGAAATTTCACTGTTTGTCTGCTTGGAACCTCTTGATTTTTTATTGCATACTTCGCTGCTCTACAGCCAGAATTCACTGGGATGTGTAAGAAGCTGATACTCCAGATGATTTAAATGAGTGGAGAACTGAGCTCCTAATACATTGATTCTGTATCTTTCTGCTGATTGTCTAATGACACATAAGCTTATAAGTTCACTTTCTTAGGGATCCAAGTGATAGATTTGAATACTACAGAACTCAAGCTTCACTCTTTCTTAATTGAAAGAAAATTTACTGCAACATTATCTTGTAATTCTGCTTGCTCTGTGGCAGGCAAAGGGAAGAGATTAAAAATATTGCATGTGTAGCGTTAATTTGCAAAGTCATCTTTTCCCTAGGAGACAGCCACTTGTATGAGTTTTCTGGTTTATATACATGACAGAAGACACAGTTTCTACCACCACTATTTTCAGAAACTTATTTTCTTTTTATTTTATTAATATCACTCTCAGGAGCAAGGGGAAAGGAGGGAAAAGAAGGCAGGGAGGGAGGAAGGAAAGAAAGAATGGACAAACATCACTAGCAGTTTTCAGCTTAGTAATTATATATAATTGAACATCCATGGTCATTGAAATTACTTATTGCATGAGAATCTGAAGGTCAGTGCTTGATATTTAAATAAGATTTGAGGAAGAATCAGGGCAGCAGGCAGAAGGGAAATGATCCACCTTCTTTGCTGGCACTCCAAATCAACAGGCTGAGATGAAGATACAGCAGTCAATCCAGTGCTCTGGTGAGGGATGGGTGATGGAACACACAGAAGACATTGCTTATGTTCATTTTCCTTAGCTTTATATATGTTTCAGATTTGGACAGCAACCACTTTTAATGTGCATTGACAGTCTGGTCACAATGGAAATAGAATGAATGGCATCGAGTCTCCTCCACTAAATGTTTTAGGTGAATGGAACAGGATTCAGTGGAGAAGGCAGAGATAGCTGATCGATTTGTAATAAAAACAGCAAGTGCCTGTAGAATTCTCAAGAGTTCAACTTTGCACCCTAACAATTCACATATATCTGAAGCAGATATTTTATTAAAGTTTAGGTAAACCCATGGCATTAGAGCCACATAAATAAATCTTTACGGAAATAATGCCCATTGTTATGCAAGATTGTTGTAATTGGCATTCTGTTTTGCTCTTGGTAAGATTGTGCTCAAACCCCCAGAAACACCTGGGAAATTTAATATTTTAGTGGGTTTGTCATTATATTCATTTTAAGGATGGGTTTTCTACTTTGTTTTTGATGTATTATAGCACTGAATTATTAAATAGATGAAAAATTATGTGCTACACTAGGGCATCAGGCTTTATTGATTAGGCCTCTTTACTACTTGAAAAATTTTTGATAGCATCTTTGATCTTTTTTTGTATTAAATGGGGACAAAAAATTAACTGCATTTTATATACAAGTCCTACTTTGGGACCAGGATGCAGCACAATGATTTTTTTTGAAGTCTCTCCCTAATTCATTTCATACTTCTTTTTCTTTCAGCCAAGTTTAGTTACATCAGTCTTTCTGGACATCTATAAAATCAGATTTATCATTTGATTTTTTAATTGTGTTTTTCTGTTGAATTTAAATTGTTCTCTTTAATGATGTTTGACATATTGGTGCTGACAATGGCAGTTTAAAGAACCTGCAGCACATCTCCAGTCACAAGATGCTTTTGCTGACATCACCTTGGAACATGGTATAATTGCCAGAATATTTTATGTAACTGAGAAAATAAATAATTGTAATCTTGAGTATCTGCTGTTTGTTTCACAGTTATATTTTAATTTTCTTCAGAAGTTTACAAGGGAGAAGTACATTATCTCATAATTACATTATCTTTACACTAGGAGTTAATGGCTAATTAATGGGTTTTGTGTTACACATGATGATTGCAATCCCTGAACTCTAGAGAGCTTTGTTGCTTGTGAAAAAAAATACATAACAAACATTTGTGGAGGTTCACTATCAAAACACATAATTTCCTCTCCTTTTGAGTATGATTTACCTTTTTTTTAACTAATCTGGAAAGCTAAAGCCATCCAAACAGTAAGATGAGAGCTGGTTTGGCTTTATTTCATTTCAAATTTCATACCATTCAATTAATACCATTGTTTATTTCAAGTCTAAAGTGTAAAAAAGTCATTATGGGGTCTCAGATGTTTAAAGTTAAAATTAAGCAACAACAGCCAGAAATGTTTGGAGAAAAAAGGATTATGAAACATAACAAATGGACTGCATGTTATTTGATGCAAAATCAACTTTATTATACTTAATTTGCAGACTTGTTTTTTAAGATGTTCTGAGATAAGGCACAAATGATGGTTATTGAAAGGGAAGAGGGGAATAGGAAAGGTAAGAAATTATAGATATGGAAAAAAATTCATTCTATTGTCTTGCTGTTTCTCTCTGAAATAATATAAATACTACATAGAATAAAGCTGGACTCTGCCAAGAACACTGGATTTGATAACAAAGTCATTATTACCCTTTCTCAGTCACCAAGAAAAAATCTGAAACACTTGATTCCCTGGCCTCAGGGACCTCTCCTCTATGGACAACATTGATCTGCTTCTGAATTATTGTATCAGATGTCTTTTTTTCAGTCAAGAACAAATAAAAATGCTGCTCTAATACAGAGTGGGTAGAAAAATTTATCGGCTTAAACCGTGCATTTTTTAATTTCTTGGTAGTTGCAGACAGGTTTGAAAGAGCCTTTTGTACACATTTCAGTCTTACTAAGAAAGAGGACAAAGTTCAGGTATGCTAACAGTTTAGCTTTATAAAGCTTAGTTTGTTTATTCACTCCCCCAAAAACTAAACAAAACAAAAGAAATTGAATTCTGTAGAGATGTTTTTTTGCCAAGCATGGTTGATGGCTTTTCCCTGCTGTGTAGAGTGAAACAGGAAAATCTAGAAATAACATGTGTTGAAGTATGGGTAGACCTTACAGTATTTATCATCTCTTGTTTTCAGCATCTTCCCCCAAAAGGGAGGGGGGAAGAGTGGGAGAATATAGAATAATTCCTGCTATTTTGTAGGTCAAATGTCCTTTAATTTTTTTTCAGGCCAAGGCCCTGAGCAACCTGCTTAACCAAAGACATAGAAGAAGAACTGGATGACCAAAAGTAGTTACTTCCGTTCTCAAACATTCCATGATTTTGTTTCTAAGAATGGACAAAGTTGCAAATTGGGTGAGAGGAAGAAAGGAAGCATTTACACCTGGAACCAAAATATGGTGTTAACAAAAGGCAGCTATACACCATTCCATCCTTTGAAGGTACCATACAATTAAAACAGAAGGGAACTCAAACAGGCTAAAAATCAGTTGGTTTTTATGCAGATTTAGCACTTAAGACTCTGGACATTTTTCAGTTTGTTAGAACATGTTTGTTAATAGCTAATAGTGTTCCAAGCAAAAGTAATGCTTTTGTAATACTTGCCTCTAAGTTTTCCTATTTACTTGGTACTCATTATTCTTTCTGTGAATAAATAGATTTACTACTCTAATTGTGTATTACATGTGGGAGCTGTAAATAATGTCCTTTATATGGAAACAGGAAATAGCTTTCCTGGAAGCTGTCCATGTTTGATTTGGTCTCTAGTTAGTGCTAACATTAATTCTTAAAGTACAGACTGAGTGCAGATTTGTCCAAGGGATGGACTGCAGATGGTTAGGCTGATATCATAATACCAATGGCCATGTCACAGAAACACCAAAAGTCTAAAGAAAGGTAACTGCAGCTGTTTTGTACAAATTTAATAACCTGATCAACCTGAGAGAGAATAACTTCCACCAACTTCTCCAATGCTTCAATACCCGGGAAATACACGTAATGACAAAAGGCTCTGATTCTTATTGTGATTTAGTGCTTTAATAAATTAATCAATTAAGCCATTGCTCTAAGGTGAAGTACTGGCAGGCACTGGAGAACAAAATCTGGACACAAGCTGGCAATGTGTGCTCTCACACCCCTGAACCCCCTACAGGATGGGCTGATCCCCCAGCATGAGCATCAGGAGAAGGGGGGTTCTGCTCCTCTGCCCCCTCAGGTGAGATCCCACCTGCAGATCTGCCCCAAACTCAGGGGTATCTAGTACAAGGAAGATGTGGAGCTGTTGAAATGGGACTTAGAGGATGGCTATGAGCATGACCTAAGGGCTGGAACTGTGAGGAAAGGATGAAAAGGATGAGTTTGCTATCCTAAAGAACAGAAAGCTCCAGGAAGCTTTATTGCAACCTTTTTGAAATACATAAGGAAGCCATGTAAGAAAGATGCAGAGAGACTTTTACCGAGGTCTGTAGGGACAGAACAGGTTTTAAACTGAAAGATGAGGACTTTAGGTTGGATAAAGGGAAGACACTTTTTATTATGAGGGTGGGGAGGCCCTGGCACAGAGTGTCCAGACATTCTGTGTCTGGCCCTGGATCCCTGGAAGTGTCCAAGGCCAGGCTGGATGGGGCTTGGAGCAACCTGGGACAGTGGAAGGAGTCCCTGCCCAGGGCAGGGAGATTACAACCAGATAACATTTAAAGGTCCTTTCCAACCTAAAGTACTCTGTGATCTTATGATTGCTGTTATAAATGGACAGTGATAGAGTAAGAAAAAAAAACTTCCACAAGAGTTTGTTTTCATACTTATGGAGGCCAAAAATATGGCTTTAATTTTGTGCTGTTTCCATATTATGGTCATCACTGAAGTAGACAAAAAAAGGGACTGAAAGAGAGAGAAGAGATAAATAAAAACATACTTAATCTGTTGTGAAGGAGATATTGAAAAGTAGATTAACAGTCCAAATGACCAATCAGTCATAAAGAGTTCTCATGAAATCACAGAACATGCTGAATTGGAAGGAAACAACAAGGATCACACAGTTCAACTCCTAGCCCTGCACAGGACATCCCAACAATCCCATCCTATGCCTGAGACCATTGTTGAAACAATCCTGGCGCTCTGGAAGTTTTGGGGCCATGACCATTCCCTGGGGAGCCTGTTCAGTGCCCACCACCCTCAGAGGGTGGAAGAACCCTTCCTGACATCCAGACTAAACCTGCCCTGACACAGCTCCAGGCATTTCCTTGAGTCCTGTCCCTGGTCACAGAGAGCAGAGATCAGAGTTGCCCCTGTGCTGCCCCTTGGGAGGATATTGAAGAGCTCAGTGAGGTCTCAGTCTCTTCTATCTGACTGAAAAAAATGCCTTAAACTGCTCCTTTATGACCTCTCCTCATTCCCTTCCCCTTTCTCGGGACCCATCCCTAACAGTTCAGTGTCTTCCTTATATTGTGGCACCCAAAACTGCCCCCAGCACTCGAGGTGACCTCACCTGAGAGCAGAGTGGGACAATCCCCTGCCTGGCCTGGCCTGGCCAGGGATGCTGGCCCTGGTGCCCCCAGGACAGGGATGTCCCTCCTGGCTGCCAGGGCACTGCTGACTCAGACCCAGCTGGCCATGGACCAGGACCCCTGGGGCTCTTCCCACCGCTGCTCTCCAGCCTCTTGCTCCCCAGCCCATACACACAGCCACAGTGGGGCCCTGTCCCAGGGACAGAATCTGGCCTTTCCCCTTGGTAAACTCCACACAATTGGTGATTGCCCCTCTCTCTAATTTTTCGAGGTCTCTGCAGGGCCTCTCTGCCCTCAAGGATGTTCTCTCAGAATATAAGTGTAGGAACTTCTACTGCTTAATAAAATCAAGAAAGAACAAGTAAAATGAAAATGAAAGAAGCATCTAGTGTAGCTACCCTTTACTTCATTTATGTGCCTGCACATAAAGGGTATCTTGACTGCCCTTACATGAGACACCCAAATATTGCAGGCACTTTGGAAAACTTCATCTGCTTCTTGGATCATGAAGAATTCTTTGAAATGTATTGGTCAGAATTTTCTCAGCCTAAGATGTACTTAAGTACATATTACATTTTTAAATTCACACTCAGAAATGCTACGAAGGTCTACATTTTCTATCTAAATTGAATTTAAGAAATAGCTTTCAATAGATGCAATTCCTACAATGTGATGGTGAAGAGAAATATTCCTAAGCCAGTTCAATATCATTGTTGTCATTTCCTTTGAGAAAAGTCCTGAGACAAAAACATGCAGTGATCATGAGACTGATGCAATCTCAAAAATACAGGAAGCTGCAGCAGAGATATTAATCTTGTTCTAAACAGAAATAATTTACCACATCCCCAAATGTGGCATAGCAACATATGTTTATAAAATAATAGATATAAATATTGAAAAAACCAAAACCTGTAATAAGATTAGACTAGAAGGATTGTGAAATTTTGAGGAAAATCAGATTCATTTTCTCAAGATGATCACTGTGCCTGCTAGATACGAGATCACTGTTACAGGTAATTTTGTGATAGTTTATATTACAGACGTACACTTTTGAATATATTTAGCATTTGTTTATTGTTGTGTTTTGGGTAGAAGCCACTAAAAATGGGAACTGGATGTTGTTGGATTAAATTTTGAACTCTGTTAAGGAAAAAAAGGCTCAAAACCAAAAGTCTCTAATGTCTCCAAAGCTGAGAGAGTGGTTTTAATCTGAAGTAAGATTGATAAATAGGTAATTTTTGATTATCATTCAGTTTACTGGTGGCCCCATTTAAGTTACAAGAATGTCCATAGTTGTCTGTTTAGATGTGCCTGTACAATTTATATTACTGGGGCCTTTGTAGCTGGCTGATTTCAGAAATAAAGCTAAAACCAAAAAAGGTTTCAACACATGCATGCAGTTCCCAATGTAAATGTTGGTTTTAATAGCTGAGGTCCTTGTGCATTTGAAAGATATATTATATTATCTATTTTACTTCCAAATTTTTAGATAAATTATTATTTCCTTTGGCTATATTAAAGATTATGTAAATTGACAGATATTTGAATAGTGATTTATTTTTAAATGCCATTTTTATTGTAGCTTTAAAGAACTCCAAATCACAAGGCATCCAGTAATTCTATTAAAAAGTTTATGATGTCTCTCTATTCTACTGCTTGAAATATAAATTTTCCTTTGAGCAATCCGTAGCTGCTTTTTAATAAGAATATATCAGCCTATGGTGCAATATGTCAGTGCTTTCAGACCTGTTTGGGTCACTTTACTTTATACAGATCAGCCCAAGGGGTTTTATAAGGAAATTTTAAAATTTGAACTTGTTCATCTAATAATATATCTGAGACAGGAAGTTTAGATTCAGATTTAACTTTTTTCAAATTCATCCGGCATTCTATTTCAGAATTATAAATGGAAATATTCATGTTAAAAATGTTGAACAAGGAAAATCTCTAATTCTATGTGTGTGTCCATGCAAGAAGGAATAAATGGTTAAATGGTCAAAACTTCTCCATTACTGTTAATTTTGCCCTCTCCCTCCCAGTGCAAGAGCTGCATCAGCCCTTTACTTACCCATTAGGTACAAAATTTAAGTATTTGTGGCTGAAAATACCTAACATGAAACCATAGCCCTCTATGACATCCCTTGATGCTCCTTTCTCTGACAGAGGGTTTTTCCTTTTTGGACTGTGATCACAAAATGACAGAGATAAAGATTTAGCACTACCATTCTGATGATTTTTTTTTTTTTTTTTTAATATTGTGCAGAAAAGTGATTTCCTAAAAACCACATGACCCAGCTGAGGGAATATGAGTATTGTATGCTGAGTAGATGGCTTATTTTCTGCTTCTTATAGGCTGAATTTATAAATTGTTACTTCTTCCACACAGAACTAAGATCTAAATATTTTTTCTAGACCAGTATGTGACAGTGCTGCTCAGAATTGGCATCTTTTATTGATATTGTATAGATGGGATTTTAACAAAACATGTATTTATATGAACTGTAGAATTCTTATTCTACCCTCATCTCCAACTTTCATATCTCGTGTTGCCACCTTATAGAATACAGTATCTAACCACATGCAAATACACCTGCAAGAGCTAAAATTGCTAATTCTTTTCTATTGCAACTGACATACTGAAGGCTGAACAGTACATTTTTAAAGTTATAAATTTGGAATTGCTTTCTCTATCCACCTACCATTTAAGATGCTTTTTTCTTTATCCAAAACAGTGAACAAAAGTAAATCAAGCAGTATATTAAATGGCTGAATATCATCTACTATGCAGTACTGAAGAATTATAGCCAGAATTTGGCAAAAGGCTTACCTCTAATTCCGGTATACAATATTTTGCTAACATATATATACTACTCTCAGCATAATTCATTTTGAATTAGAAAAGTGAAGGAAACTTATCCAAACCTAAATGGGAAGAGTAGCAAGTCAGAAGGGAATGATCTGGATTGCTGACAAACTGGGACAAGTAATGACTGTGGCATGGTCACTAATGCAGGCTGAAATAAGGTGCTTGTCCTCTCTTTATGGGAGAGGGACAATTAATGATAAGATCTGGAGCCAGGACAGTCTGTGCATCTGTTCAGTGGTTCAAATGCAGAAGAAACTGATTACAGAACTATATATTCTTAAAAGGAGAAAAGGCCCCGAGGCAACTCAGTGAATCCTCAAAATAAGCCTGGCAACAGATGACACTGCATCTCCAGTTTAAAGCAGAGGATCCGCTTCTGGTGAACAATGGTTCTGGTGGGTTCCTAGTCCAGTTCAGCCTATCATGTCCTCACAGAAATCCTTTAGAAAAGCATCCAAGAGCTATAGCAGTTTCTGTCTAATAGTCATACCTACATGTTTTTCAGTGGTCTTCTGCTCATCTGTGTCCAGGGTCTGCTGTTGACCTCAGGCTGCTTTTTTTGTTACCCAAAGTTAAACCTGAAATGGTAACAACAGGAAGAGTGAAGAGAACACTGAGGATAATTGGGTGACGTGACTTGAGCTATATCCAAGACCACATGAAAGAATGGAGATTTGGGTTTGCTATTCCTAAAGCAAATCTCTAGAGATTCAAGTGGAGCCACACATCCACCTCAGGGTATATACCACTTGTGCTGGGTGGAGTTAGAGCTTGTATAAACTTTCTACAAGACCAGGTTACTCCAAGCCCCATCCAAACCTGGCCTTGAACACTTCTGAGGAAGGGGAAGCCACAGCTTCTCTGGGAAGAATTTTTTCTCAGACCAAATTTCTGACAAAAAAATTTTTCAGACCAATTTTCAGACAAAAAAAGCGCACCATAAACAAAAGTACAACACCATCAATATACCACTATTTTCCTAATCACAAAACTTCATTTCAGCTGCTTTTGATTGCTATCATTATAAATTATTCAGAGCTTGAAAGCATCAATTAATTGTGAAGAACTAGAAATTTTAAAATGCTTATTTTTAAACTTTGGATTTTTGCAACCTCCCATCTTCTCCATAAACTTTAGAGTTTGGCTTTCCAAAAAGAAGGTTGAAAAATATCTGAAACATTAGGGCTTTCCAAGTATTCTCAGTCATAATTAGACATGCTGTAAATTAAAATTTACCCATGGCTTACTGGAACATTAGACAATGTTGTAGCTAATTTAGGCATGTAGTCTAATTTCTTGTGATTTATAAAGAGGTCAGACTAGTCTGTTTGCACTGCATATCTAATGTATTGAGATTTTTCTGGAACTGTCTTTTGTTTCTGCTGCTGGATTATCATTATCAATTTGAAGGATTAAAGGCATCAAACATGTACTCCTCCATTTTTGTGTTTTGCTTATACTTTTTCTTATCTACCTTTTCTGTGCTACAAAGAACATCTTTACAGCTCAAAAATTGACATATTTATACTACTTTTCCCTTTAAAAATATAACAACACTTGTACATTTGAAGAAAGGTTTTGAGAGGTCCCTGACTGTTGCATTTCAGTGACATGGAGACATGAGTACAGACAATATGCAGAAGGCTGGGAAGAGGCAAAGCACTATTTCCAGCCAAAATGCTGAAAAAAAATTAGCTGCCAAACATAAAGAGTTTGTAAGTTTATGGTGGCACTCCCAGGCTCACCTTGACAAACCCTGCCTTTAACATTTGACAACATCTTCTTTATCCCTTTGCAACCCACATCTAGATTACTGTGGTGAACTGTTTCTCATCCTTCCATCCAGATCCTGGGCTCTCTTTCTGCTCTTGGATCTGGCAAGAAAATGGAAGGCAATATCCATCTCTAGATGGTGCAGAATCCACATGTTGGTCATGCAAGGCAGAAACTGTTTCTTTACTATGGATGGGACTGGTTTTCTGCGGACTATTGAAGATGTTGTTGCTTCTATCTACAGCCACTTGTCACATATAAAATGGACAAGTGGGCTGCTGTCTGTAGGCAGAGATTTTTGTTTCAAAGAGAACTGCAACTGTCTGGGAATGTGCAAGATAGGTTTGTGTTAGCCAACACCATGGCATTCACCAGCCAATGAATTGGCAGGATGAGCAAAGCAATCAAAACAAGAAAACATCACTACTGATAGATCAGCACTCCTAATGTTTTACCCAATAGCTCCACAACCTGTAGAGAGGCTTCTTTCTCCTCTTAATTATTCTTCACTTTACCATCTCATGGCCACTTCTGCCAATTATATCTTTGACCTTCATAAGAAGGTCCTCATTGTTGGTGTGTATGAGGTGCCACAAAGTATATCTCCTTGTTGTCTACTCTACCATTTGGGTGAGGAAATTGTCTCTGATGATCTCCAGGAATCTTCTGGATTGCTTATGCCCTGCTGTTCTGTCTCTCCAGTGGACATCAGGGTGGTTGAAAAACCCTGTGAGGACCAGAGCTGCTCCTATCGGTCCACAGAAGGGCTCATCCATTTGTACTTTCCAGTGCAGCCTAGAGCCTCCTCTAATTCTAACCCATAAACTCTCACTTGTCTCCTCATCCGTTCTCTGGCACAGCTTCATGCACCCTAGATGTTTTCTCACATGAAGGGCAAGGCCCATTCCCCCTCTTGGCATCCTCTCATTCCTACAGAGCCTGTTTCTCCTCATTGCAATGTTCTGATCATGGCAGCCATTCCACCTTGTCTCCATGATCCCAAGACTAGACCCCTACAATTGCACAGGTTGAGAAAATAAGGAGAGTAGCTTACCTGGGTTTGTTTCTGCACAGCCATCTGGCCTCCAATCAGACGTATAAAATAATTCTTTCATTAATAATTAATAATTCTGTCTTTCTTTTTTTCTATTAGAGGGTCACTCCAGCTCAGGATATTCTGTGATTCCATGGTTCCTTTTTCTATGTTACTGAATTGTCACTCATGTAAAAGTGTGTTTCACAAAATTCAGTTTCCCTGAACTGAGGGAAAATCTGTTGAATACCCCTAAATTTGTGTGCTTGCTGTTGATCTAAGATATCATAGCTTCATAACAAACAGTTGAAAAGCCCACACTAATCTCTTCTGGGGTAAAGAAACCCATCAGCTTCCCAACACAACGAAGCAGTGACAGATTTGGGTTGTTTGGCTCATCTTCTCAGTTCACCATACAGTTTAAGATACTGAACTATATAATTAATGATTTGCTAAAATATAATCTCCTTGGATTACCTTTCATTGTCAGTGCAGCAGAAAACATGATCATTCCTCTTAAGGGCTTACTAAGAGAATTATCTATACTTTAAAGAGAGTTAAATTCATAGCTTCCTGAAAAGAATTCTATTTTCCCAATTACCTTTTATCTTTCTGCAGATTTCCATTAGAAGGCAAAATAACATCATCTATCTCTGTTAGGCACATAGTCCAGAAAAATATTGCTGAACCTTGGATGTCAATAGGATTAAATATTCTTTCTTGTTTCAGGAAAATTGATACTTACTCTTGAAAAGATAGATACAAGCTGGGTGTCACTTCAATTAATTAGACCCTGACCTCTTCTCTTTCCTGTCTTATAAAGAAATCTGAATTAACATTTTAAACAAGGACTACCAAACTAATCAAATGCACATTTTCAGAGAGAGAAAGCTGAGATGATGGTTAACAACTTAACAATGTGGAAATCAAATGATAAAACGAGTTTTCCCTCCTAGTTTTAGTGTAAGCTCTAGCCAACCAGGGATTTGGGATTTTTAAAGATGGGATAAAAGTGATTTGTCCTGTTTTCTCTGCACAAGCCTATGTGCTCTAGATGATATAGCTGAAAGCACCAGTCCAGAGGCATCTTTACAAATAATTTGGCTCAAAAAAGAGGTTTAGAAGGATTCTTTCAAGATGTAGAGTTCCATAGCAACAAGTTCCCATTGCTTTCAGTGGATTCTGGCTGCATGACAAGCTGAGTTTTATGTCTGTATACATATGTGGTATGACTATGCAGATTACAAATGTGTGTGTGTGTGTGTGTGTGTGTGTGCGCGCAAAGAATTTGCAGAAAATGCAAAAAAAACACGTCTGGTCTCTTCCTCACTGTGATGCAACAATAGCTTTGAAGCTCCAAAACATCAGGAGATGTGGTGATAACTGACAGAATTTTCCATCCCTCTAACATAACGCCACAGCTGTTCAGTTGGTCAGAGCAGGGTGCTGACAACACCAAGGCTGTGGAGTCAATCCCCACGAGCAGTTCACTTAAGAGTTGGACTCGAAGATCCTTGTCGGTCCCTCCCAGCTTAGAAGATTCTGTGATTCTGTGATTCTGTGATTCTTCAGAGGTCTTAAATTCTCATCTCTCTCCAAAAGAGAAGTCCCTTTCCCTCAGCTAATGCCAGTAAATTGTGTCCTGTCTAGCCACAGAGTGCATTGATTTAACAGAACAACTGGTGATCCCTCGAGAGCCAGTGTAGCAGTCTTCCTTAAATTATGTGTGCCAGGATTTTATCATGGCTGGTTTCCAGTAGCTTTAGCACCAGACTTTTGTTACTTCCCTTGGGAAATGCTTCAGCAGTTAAAATCTCTCTATTAGGAAAACTTTCTTTGATAACTTCAGTCTGAATACACTAGACTCAGGGAGAGAAAGAGAAGTGTCTAAGCCATGAAGTCTTCAGGATATGAAGGTTAGAGTTCAGCATACCTTCCCAGTATTTTGTAAAGGTTTCCCTAAAGTCTATGAATGTGGCACAGGTTTTGTGCTCTTCTGAATGTAGGTGGCCTTGAAAGTGTGAGCCTGAACAGAGATTTCTTTTTTGGCTGGGGAAGGGAAACTTGCATTCTTTTAAAAACAGACCTTTGTGTGATGAACAAAATTTTTTTGTCTGCTGTATAAAAATACATCCACACATTTTTGCTTATGTTCTCAATGAAGGTTTGTATGTGTTACATAATATACAAAATTAAGGATGCAATGCATTGAGAGCTTAGAGCTGCTCTACACAAACTATACATCAACCGGTACTAACTAATTGATTTTGCCCTCTCAGGTCATCTAGTTCAAGCTCTGTATAGCATATTTCTCAATATTTCCAAATGTGACATGCTTTCACATAACTATTGACATCCTTAGCAGGCAAGTCAAAACAGTTCTCCAGTCACACTCAATTTTGCATTTTTCAAGGTTGCAATGTTTTTTAGAAATATTTATTATAAAGGAAAATATGCAGTTAATGTGAAATTTACAGCAAGCAGTTATTTAGTTGCTTTCAAAACCCAAGCTGTCTCTGTTAATCTTGCAGAAAGTAAACAGCTTAATATATATATATTTATCATATTACACTACTATATTTGTTAGAAACATATATATAAATTTTAAATGCATGTATATAAAAAGATTCTTTGAGCTTCCTTTTCAAATTGCCTCCAGTTCATTTTTTCCTGCTGTAAAAGTACACAACTTATAGATTGTGTATTTTTAAACCATCAAGAAGTCAGATTCAGAATTTCTAAGTGAAATAAAACTGAAATTCTTCTAAGACCCATTACCAAGCAACATTAACTCATTATTTAGTTATTAACTTACTACTTGAAAAGTATTTCTGTAATAGCAAAAAACATTAATGCTTCTGTATCTTTGGTATTAACTACTGCAACATGTATGCCAAATCCTAGTAATACATGGAGCTTATCCTGGATAGAAAAGCCACTGAGTTAAACAGCAGCAGCATATGACTAAATATTTCACTACCACAGAGATGTTATATAATTAGATATCTCTGGTTCCAGAATGCAAGTTTTGTTGCATCTTGTTGTGAAATTCCTACATGTTAAATCAGTGTTGATCCACTTTCCAATGTATGAATGAGCAAGCAGACACAGGAAGCTTAGTCAACTTTAATCAATTTTTAAAAAGCATTTAGTATCTATAATAAAGCATATTGCATACACAGAGGAGTAATGGCAGGCAAAATGCATACAGGGAATATATTAGGAGGCAACAATTAGAGGTTGTCTTGGCCACAGAATTTTTGAAATTGCCATGTAATGTGTTTTAAAATAGTTGGGGTGGGTTCCATTAAAGCTGTGCCTTGGCTTTCTGTAGCTCAGAGGGCTGTTTCTTATTGTTCTGTCCTCAAAATTTGTTATGAAATATAAATTGTTAGGGAGGGCAGGAAAAACAGGCATTGAAAGACATTCTCTTTCCATCTCTAGTAATTTTCAACAAACTCCCTGCATATTTCCATAGATAAATTTCTGGGAATTGTATGCATGATTACTTTTGCCCTTAAATCCTTCCGCTGCTGCTCTGTTACCATTTCTGTGCATCCTGCAAGCAGCAGCTTTGGGTTTTTTCAGAGGCACAGTGCTTGAAAATAGGACAGGCAAATAGCAGAACAGATTGCACAGAGTCTGTGCTGTCCCCATCCTTGGAGGTTTTTGAGCCTTGACTGGACTAAACCTTGAGCAACCTCATCTGAACTGCAGCAGAGACCTTCTGTGGCCCCTTCCAGCCTCAGTGATTGTACAATTATCTGAAAGCAGGGGAGAGAGGTGATGGAGAGGAGAGTGGTCTAATGGAATGGGATAATCACCACATCAAATATGGCTGTCAGGAGCAGAGACATTCTGGGTGGTTTGTGTCACGATGTCTCTCAGCTGGCATGTTTTTCCCTGATATGTAAGAGTGATGTTCCAGAATGACTGAAATTAAATCATAGAAGATGTAGGAAGGTAAAAACAGGTGGCAGAGAATGATTCCCCAATGGAATGAATACAAAAAGGTCTTAAAAATGCTTCTTGCTTGAGACCTGATATTTTGGAAACATTTAAGATGAATCAATCTAAAGATCTGGGATTTGATGCCCAAAGGGAGCTTTGGAGATACTTGTTAAAGCTTGGCAGTGAGTATAGATAGAGGATGGGTACTTGATGCTGCAGTTGAGCACCACTGACTTTGAGACAAGGAAAGTGCCTCAAGAGTGAGGGTTACTGCTCCCACCCCAGAGATCGAGGTCAACAGGCCAACAACAGGTTAATAAACCTTGACAGGAAAGATAAAAATTTAGGAGAAATATACAGAAACCACTTTTTTTTCCCCCTGGCTCATTGAGCTATATTTCCTTAGCTCATTTTGTTCCTTTTTGAATGAAAGAATAAAAATAATCCAGTTTGTAGAAAATGGTTGTTAATCACTTTAAGCAGCTCACTGTCTACCAACTCTGAAAAAGTAATTCATGTAGTGTTAAGCTCACAGAGCCTGTTGCATTGTGATATTTGGAGACAGAAGTAGCTTGTACTCAGGAAAGTCTAAGACTGATTTGTAAGTCTGTGTCTGCTCTTGAGGAAGGTGAGACCAGCTACCCAAGACACAGCTCTTTGAGACAATGGAGAGTTTTATCTTGTAGCAGTGTAAGTCATTAGCATTCCAGCTAGACTGATTTTACTGACACTCCTTTAGAGCCATGGCTGTAGCTCTTCTAGTATTGTGTCTTATTGAACAACAAAATATATTCACAAGTCCCCAGGGAAGGTGAGACAAACCTTAACAGGGAGCTGAGGAGAGAGATTTAACATCAAATGATTGACATGACCTTCAAATGCCTAAGCTGTAATGTGTTGACTCCTCTTGGATAATGCTTTCCTCAGAACTGGAAAACACCCTAGTATAGATCCACCAGGCTGAAAAACAACCTATCATTTGTGGAACTTCGTCTGTACTCCAGGTGAAATTTGAAGGATGTTTTTAGAGTGGAAGAGGACAAAATCAAACAGGAATCAGATTTAATGTGAGAAATTCTGCTTTTTCTGTTCTGCATTTGTGAAATTGTCTTTAATTTGAAATAGTTTTGTAGTTGTCCTGCAGAAGAGATCCTGCCATTAGGAAATCTTACTGGTACTTTATTTTCCTTGTCAAAGTATGCTGAAGTATATGAATGAATACACTTTCTATTACTTATCTTCTTGGGAACGGGTTGCCTGGGTCTGCCAGGGCTGTGTCAAGGGCTCATGAGAAGAATTGGAAAAGAGAATTCTAAGTTTTAGCATGGTAGATTTGGACTATACACCAGAAAGGAACTGGAGACCAGAAGATGCTGCTGAGGAAGATGGCACTTCCTGCTGTTCTCTTGTAAGTTCTTGTGCCATATGGGGTAGCAGATAGAGCCTTGTTCCCAGAGGCTCTCAATGTGCTCCAGACATTCCAACCCTTCCATTACCTACCCTCTGCCACCCTTCTGCCTCCCTGCCCCTGCCTATCCCTCCTGAAGAGCCTGGAACCTTCCATCAGGGCACTCCAGTCACAGGACTCATCCCATCAGCTTTCACTTATGACAAGTATGTCAAATTGGCACTGGGACAAAAACTCAAGCTCCTCTTTTTGGTTCCTCGTGCTGAGTGCGCTGATACAGAAACATTTTAGGGGAGGTTCATTGCAGCTAACACCTCGTGGAGCAGATTGTGGAGCAGAAATTAGTGCTCATTTCCTCAAGTTTTGGCACTCCATCCCGCTGCTGATCACTGGCCAGCCTGGCTTTGTCCCCTTCCCCCTTCCAAGGTACTTTAAAGCTCTGTCAACAAGCCCTGCTGGTTCCTGTGCTAGAGCTCTTTTTCCCCTCTGGGAAGGTGCATCCTATCCTGTGTCAGTAGACCAGGTGTTGAGGACATCCTCCCATGGTCAGCAAATCCAAAATTTGCATGGTTTTAGACCCTAAAATTATTAGGACATGTATTTTCAGACATCTATGAAGAGCTGCTGTAACACTGAAACTCTGGTCTGGCCTAAACAAATAAACATAAAATGACAATTTATTTTAATGTGATGTAAAAATAATTCATAGAATTTATTCTTCATTGAATGGATTATTTTTTCCATGATGGAATTTGAGTATTAAATTCTGTTGTGCAATCTACTTTTTAAACTAATTCACACAAAAAAACTAGAAAAGCTTTATCATTAGTAAAGCCCAACAATTTTTACATAATATGAAAAACAGATTTTAAGTCACTTCTAGTAGTTTTCTTCTCATTTTTAGAGTGGAAAAGACAAATTTTTAATTAAATAAGAAATTTGGCTGTCAATTCTTTAGTCATTAATCTGGTCTGGCGCCTTCTGCTATTTGTATAAAAAATGGATTTGTACAATTTTGAAATTCATTCCTAATAAATGACCAATACTTATGTAGGTTTAATAGACTCAAGCCTCCAGTGCATGGAAAGCAGTCAAAGGCTTTTGAATTAATTGTATTCTTCACTGCATTACAATAAGGTCCAGTATGGTAACAGATGAGCATCCTAACCCTGGGATTTTTATGGTTATTCATCCAGACTTTTTCCATAGCCCACTATAAATCACATTAGTTCTGTCACAGAATACTGCAATGTAGGGAACTAAATACCTTATAATCTCAGATGTTCAGTGTCCTTAAAATAATGCTTTATGCAAACCAGATGAAGCCAATGAAGTTTAACTGTTAACCAGCAGGACTCTGAAGGAGGAAAAATACCTTCCAATAAGTTTTTAGGATGCTTTATGAATACAAAGTTACAGCCATACTGCAGCCTACCCGCTGGGTTCTGCAAGCATTACTTCAGAGCATGGATCTCAGCATGAACTAATTTGCTATTTTTTTCTATTTAAATATATACCAATGCTTATGGCTGTTTAACAGACCGATGGAGGAGAATGTGCATATTAGTCTTCTGAACTCTATGCTCGACACATAAACTGCTTCTGTTGCCTAAAATAATTCTAATTAATCCTGTTCAGCATTTCCCTACAACACAGCATTTGATACTGTAGTTTTATCCTAAGTAATCTGAGCTTTACGGAACAGGTTTCTTGTTCTGTCATGGTGGTAGAGGCTCTCCTCAAAATCAGCTCAAAATATTAGTGTAGCCATGATTAATCTCATAAAAACACAAGAAACAAGGAATGAGGTACCTGCATTTCTGATGGATACAAATCTAATTTTAAATTGTTCTTCTCTACATCAAGGTTTACAACAAGTTCTATTCTTATACTCTGTGCAGGATTATAGAAATAATAGAATAAAGAGACAATAGAGCTGGGGAAGTGGTTGGACTTGATGATCTTAAAGGTCTTTTTCAACCTAAAAAATTCTAGTATTTATTGACTGCATCCTCTCCAAGTATTTCTGGACATCTTAGGAAGTCTTGCCTATGCATTCTAGCAGAGCTATGATATTTTTCCAATAGCTAAGGAAGCAGATATTTCCAATACAGGAAATGCACAGGGATCACACAGTGGGGTATGTTAGACTGTTTCTCTATCTATGGCTCCTTTCAGAATGGCAAGGCCTTTCCAGAAAATTGAAGTGACAAAAGTTTTCCTTTGTGTTAAAGAAAATCAAATAAAAATTGGGTGATAGATGAAGGATGTTGTGTATAAACCACACTGGAGTTTCCATTCAGAAACTGAGCTCTTAATCCATGAGGTAAATACAGGTGATAGCATTGCCAGACATGGTTCTGCTGACTACCACAGGTGTTTACATTTTTATCCTATTTAAACTACTGCAGGGAAAAAATATACCTTCCTCATATATAGAGATGTTTTAAATATATGTAACTTTTTTTTTTTCTGGGTGTTGGGAAACTGTTTCTGCAGTTTATGGACAATAAAACAGAGAGTACAACGGAGCTGATAAAGGAGCCTAGTATCTTAAGCCTAATCAAACAGATACCATGGGAGAGACAGACACGGATAATTCTCCCTGGAATAGAAGTGACCAAGAGATATGTTGTGAAACTTTGTAATGATTATCAGGTAAATGATGTCATGAAGAATGTATAACCAATGGGAAATTGTTACCAAAAATAGAACCTTATAGAAGAGCCATACAAGTAAAGCCCTATATAAATGCCTAGTAAACTCAATAAAATTGGCTTTTGATCTTGATTTGGTTGTCCCCATCTCTCAATCGCCAATAGCTGTTTTACTTTTTTTTTTTTTCTCTGAAGAAAAAAATTACATGTTAGAAGAAACACTGAATGAGTAATT
Source organism: Pseudopodoces humilis (assembly GCF_049639895.1). Lineage (NCBI taxonomy): Eukaryota > Metazoa > Chordata > Aves > Passeriformes > Paridae > Pseudopodoces > Pseudopodoces humilis. The sequence goes on from NC_142209.1 coordinate 8,543,984, forward strand.
CACTTCAGCTAAAGTCTGAAGGTTTGGCTTGATGGAGCATCTCAAAAAAAAGCAAAAACCCAAAGGACAAACTCCTTCAAACCCTCTAGTTAATGTTTGCCCCTAGGTCTAATTGATCATTAACCTTTCAAATTACTTTACATTATGATTTTCAACTGCCTAGGAAAGGAAATTCTTCAGGGAACTACATATCCATTATGCTGTAAATGCCTTTAAGAAAGAACCTCTGGTACGTTTGTTCTAGCCTGGGGTTTTCTGGTCCATGGGAGATTCCCCCAGCTTTTGACCACAGAGTTGTGCATTTGTTAAGGGCAAGTGGAAAAGAATGACAAGAGTAGGAAAATCTAGTTTGTTTACATAATTTTTTTTCTTATGTGTAATAAAAAATGATACATTTTTGTAACTATATTTTTAGCCTTTGTTTTGTGATTTATGTTGTGTTCTGTCAAGTAGGGTGATGGGATCAGGTGAAAGAGCAACTGAGTGTGAAAAATTGCAGCAAATGTGATGGAATGGTAGAGTCACCATCCCTGGAAGTGTTTAAAAAAAACTGAACGTGGTCCTTCTGTGGTTTAGGTGACAAGGTGGTGTTCACTCACAAGTTGGATTCAATGATCTTGGAGGTCTTTTCCAACCTTAATGATTCTAGGATTCTATAAGAAGAAAAGGTATCATATTGCCATCAAGCATCATCCAGGCCTTAGAGGCAATGGAAAGGAGTTCCCAAGGCTCAGCAAGGAATGAGAATGCTTCATCAGCACCCAGAAGATTGATGAGTGATGGAAATTAAATCTGGAAGCAAAAACTCACCTGTAATTCAACTTGGAGGCCAGAAGAGCAAGGAGAGAATTGACTGTTGAGAAGAAGGTTTTTGAGCAATACTAGTGTTCAGATTTTCTTAGAATATATACAATGAAACTCAATAAAATTTCCCATGCCTGTAAAATTTACAGAAGTCACTTCCCCTTGTTTCCACTTGACTGGATTGATCACAACTGGAGGCTTCAGAAGAGTTGCTCAGGGAGGCTTGATAGTGCCTTGTCTGTTGAGTAAGAAAAGAATGCAGAGCTACAAGACCTCTGACAGTGAGGAAAAAGGACAGGCAACTCCTCCTCCCTTGCTTTCTGCTTGGTTCTTCAGGAAAAAAACCCCTTTTTCATGTGAACAGTATTAACAAATACTTTCTCATACCAGGTATGTCATAATTTCAGTCAATATTAAGACTTTCCTATTGTTGCAGGCAAAAGCCGCTTAGTTCACATAGTTTGCTCTAAATCAGAATTAAAGTGGTTTATTGATTTAGGAGCAACATATCATTAACCAGCAGCAAGGAACTCTGCAACCGTGATTACTCTTAGCAATACAACAGGTAAACAAAAAGTCTAGACACAATGTCAACCAATTGGCATCGAACTGTGTTCCCAATACTGCTTCTATAAGTAGTACTTAAAAGATTCTGTTTCCCCTCACACTTGCACATATTCCTCTTCCTCATAAATAAGATAATTTTTGGAACAAGATCCTCTTCAGACATCTCTGTATTTTCAATTCAGACCCTGCTGACCCTGGCATTGTTATCTGACATGTTGTTATCCAGCTCTGTTGCCCAGGCTGTGCCATGGGATTGACCACCTCACAGGTGTTAATAACTTCATGAGTTAATTAACCTGAAATGGGTTAATTCATCTTCATCCCTTTTTTTCCCTGCAGGCTCTTTTCCTTTAATAACAAGCCTTTAGCTATTTTTGCAATTTTTTGTTGATATTCTCCAAATTCTGCATGTTTTTTCCTGTCAGTCTGCCCTTTCCTATATTTCTAATATATTTTCCCAGATAATTCTCAGGGCAAGAGCAGCAGTGCAGTCAAGGAGTTGACCTTCAGTGAGATACTGTTCAAAACAAAGGAAAAAATTTTATTATTTATTGTTGTATATGCTTCTTTGTCCATCTCACATATTATGTGAGGGATGGAGGATTGAGAGGAAGAGAAAGACAGTCAGTCTCTAAGGTGCTGAGTTTTCACTCAGGGTAATTGAGAAATAGAGTGTTCCTGTAGATGTATTGGCAGATCAGCAGAGGCAGTTCAGTGAAGTACTGAGTGTTAAAGACAAATTCTATTGATCTATAATTAGTTCCAGACTCACACATGCAGCCTATTAGGTTATTGGACACATCTCTAATATGGAAAGGAAAAGCTCATGTTGCTGTGCAATGTCCAAGGTGTTCAGCGATTAACATCATATTGTGTTCAAAATTTGGCCAGTCTCGTCTCTATAGCTCAAAGCTGAGATGTATTTCAAAGCATTAAATCTCTTCTGGAATACTTGTGGATTTTTTTTTTTTTGCATTCTGGATGCTAAGAGATTTACCAGGCCTCAAAACACATTTTCTCATCAAGTAAAAAAAAAAAAAAAATCCTTTTTAAATGTTCTTTTAATTGATCCTTATGAGGGTTAAATGCAAATTAGTGAAATAATTCTGCACTTATTCATGCAAGGATATGAAGTGAAGCCATGATTATCCATCAAAATGGTGGTTGAGGAAGAGAATGAGACTAAATTGCTGACATTGGGAGGCACACCTGGATATTGTCAGATCCCATCCTCCCACTCAAGCAAGATAAGCTAAGGCTGGATGTCCAGAATTTTGCCCCTTTGGGGTTTTAATATCTCCCAGACTGGAGACTCTAAAACCTACTGGGTAACCTCTTTCAGTGTTTGATTGCTTTTACAGTAAAAATGTGCTTTCTTATGTTGAGACAAAATTTTATTGGTTTAAATCCAATCAGTTTTTTATATATTTAAAAAATTTTCCTCTGAGCCTTCTATTCTCCAGACTAAACTGTCCTAGGCCACTTAACCTCTCTTTGTTGGAGGAATGCTCCAACCCCTTAGACATCTCTTTGGCTCTAAACAAGGTAACTAATTTTCAAGAATCTATTAGAAAATTTGCCTACTGATGGCCAAATTCCTTACATAAATTTGATAATTTTTTCTATCTTTTTTTTCTTTCAATGCTAAACTTGATTTCATTTGAGGCTCTAGCAGCTTTTAAGTTCTCCTTTAAGTGATGTTATAGAGGAACAAATATTATTCCATTTTTCTTACCATTAGAACCACAGAAGGCCCACTCAAAAAGTCTCCACTCAAATATATTGTTTTATTCCTGAAATTTTAGTCATCAGAAGTCATAAGTATAAAAAGAAGCTCTCAAAATTTCCTTTTCCCCATTCCTCTTATACACACAGTTAATCTGGAAGTATAAAGACCTCTTTGTTTTTCTTCCAGAGATCTTTATTCCAGCAGGATCCTCTAGTAGTCTAATCACATTAAAAAAACTCCACAATTTTCCCCCAAGCAGTCTCAGGCAATGCTCTCTATAACACTGAAGCATTGAGTAACTTTAATAATTCACAGATAATGCTGCTAAAAAACTCATTGGTCACATTGGTTTGCTGAAGAGTCTTTTAGATTGATCCATCTGCTCTTGACATGTGAATATATGGAACAAGAACATACCAGCTCCATGAAGGTGTCTTTGTTGGTTGCACAGCCATTTAGAGATGGCAAATCTCTTTCTTAATATTTAACTGTCTTTAAAAACTTGAAAGGAAACATTTCCACATTTTCCACAAAATGAACAGCATTCAGCTACAAATAGATATAAATACTTGGAAAAATCTTGATAAATACAATTTTAGAAATTCAAAATTTATTTCAAATTTATTTTTACATTTTTAAAAATAGTATTTTTAGAAAAGAATTTTTTTTTTCTGACTAGGAAGAAGATTATTTAACTTTATTTCTGGTTTTATTGAAATGGACTCACTTTCACAAAATTCTGAAAGGGAAAAGACATGAAAGAATTTTTTCTAGATCTAAACATTTTAATTTCTTTACAATAAATTAGGCTTTTGTTTAAAGATCTTTGTATTATCTCAGAGACGCTATTATTTGGAGCTGCTCATGTAGTGTTCTAATATGGGAGTTGAGATATTTTATTTTCATTTTGTTGGTAAAACTCTAACACAATATGAGTAAACTCAATAGATTCTCCATCCTGATTTAAAAGTCTAATTTGTTCTCTTTTCAGAGTGTATTTGCAGATTGGAACTTGTAATGAATAGGTTTGAAATTTTGACACTGATGGGTAAAATGTGTCAAACAGTTCATGAGCTTGGACTGCTGACATGACGTGCCATAATGGAAAAAATACTAAAATGGCAAATCATATTTTGAATGAAGATTTATATTCTCAAATGAAGCTCTTTTAAATGCCATCTGTTCAAAATTTTAAAAGCCAGAAGAAAAGTTAAACAAATGTAAAAATATTGATTTCCCACAAAATAGAAAGTGATTTTTAACCTGTTGTATCTTATATATCAGTCAATAGGATGGGACTAAATGATTATGTGTCTGTCAGTGGTTTCTGGGATAATTATTGCTGTTATTTATGAATTTGTGTTTTCTTTTTTTTCCTTTTTTTTTGTAAAGAAAAGACATGCAAGAGATACAAATCTATTTCTCACACCAGTTACCTCACTGCCATAGCCCACAGGTATATGTGAAAAATATATCTTTTTTCAACTCACAGCTGGAAAGGATGTGACAATCATCAGTGCAGGGGGACCTGTTGAGGATGGGGAAGGGTCCAGGCAGAGCAGGACATAAAGGCCTAATTCCAGAGTATTCGAAGATGGTGAAACTGTGTGGGCAAGATCTACTTGTGGCTGGTGAATTAATGTCCCAGAGAAAGAGGGGAAAGCATAAGGATAGGGTGTGTTTTATGGGAAGCTGTAAAGGGATTTATTTTTTTTATTTTTTTTTTTATTTTTTTTATCACATGCTTTTTAATCGCGTGGCTTCTCAGTGCCCAGGAAAGGCTGCGGGAGCTGGGGCTGCTCAGCCTGGAGAGGAGCCCCAGCTGAGAGGGGCCCTCAGGCCTGGCTGGCCCTGGCTGCAGGGAGGGGCAGAGCAGGGCCCGGGCTCTGCTCCGGGGCCCAGCAATGGCACCAGAGCCACGGGCAGGGCCTGAGCCCAGCAATTCCCCTGCCCAGGAGGCAGAGCTCCTGCCCTGGGCACTGCCCAGCCCTGAGCAGATTGTCCAGAGAGCCTGGGGAGTCTCCTCCCTGGGGATATTCCAGAGCCCTCTGGACACACTCCTGGGCCCTGGGCTCTGGGATGGCCCTGCTGGAGCGGGGAGGTGGCACCACATGAGCCACTGTGGGCTCTTCCAGCCTGACCCATCCTGGCACTCTGTGTGGTTCTGCTGTGTGATCTTACAAAAGGCAGCCTTAATCAGGCTAATCAGGCTGTGGCCTTCCCAAGATATTTTTTCTGGGGGGGAAATGATGGGTATAGAACAAAAATTGCATCCAGAGAAGAGACTTTTTCTTCCTATCCCTTCTCTCTACCCTCATTACAGCTAAATAGTAAGAAAGCAGAAAGATTTATTTTTATATAAGGGAGGAGCTGGGCTTGCTGTGTCCAGACAAGGCCTGTGTGTTGGGATGGCAGAGACTCCTGGAGTCATGCCTGTTGAGAGGTCTGTTCTGGTCACTGTGGCAGCTGCTGAGGCTGCTGGACTGTATCCTGGCCACTGGCTCTGCACCATGGTCCTGCAGGTTTGCTACTCACAGGCACGGAGAAGCCAGACAGTTCTCTTCTGTCTGTCTCACACACATTTTGTGTGTGAAGCAACAGATGTCATGGCCAAATAAAGACGGGCAATGTTGGGGGGATGGAACACAGATATCTCAGCAGTTTTTAGAAAGCCCTGCATGTTTTAACATTAAATTGCCAGAGAGTAGGTTTAGATTGGCTGTTAGGAAGAAATTCTTCCCTGTGAGGGTGAGGCCACTGCACAGATTGCCCAGTGAATCTGCAGCTGCCCCATCCCTGGAAATGTTCAAGGCCAGGTCAGATGGGGCTTGGAGCCACCTGGGCCAGTAGAAAACGCTCCTGTTTGGGGCCAGGGTGTTGGAATGAGATGAGATTTAAGATCCATGCCAACCCAAACCTTTCTGGGATTCCATGATTCTATGTTTCAGAAAGTGGATGTCAAAGATCAGAAAAAGTGCAGAGCCTGTGTGTGCTGAGGCTGTCCTGATGTATGTGCATTGATATGAGCTGGTCAGCAAGACCCTGGAACATGGTCATTGATCTTTTTCCTGACTGCAGTGAGCCTGGAAATAAATATAAATAAGTCTGGTGTCAAAGCTGTATCATGGTGTGTGTCCCTAAAGGCTTCACCTGTAGTGGAAGTCTATAGGCTAAGATGAATATGGCAGGTAGGTAGGACAAGGCAGTGCAGATCCCTGTGGTGATCACAGTGAAGTGTCTTGTAATTGCTGCCTTGAATAACCTTAGAAAGATTTGCTTTATTTTCTAGTTTATTTTTTATGTTTCTCTGTGCTTTGTTCTGGCTGTACACTGTAATAATAAAAAAAGTATTGTTACCAGCTTGGCAATGCCAGAATGAAATGTTCTGAAATTTTAGACTAGTTGAAAATATTTATTGCAATTCTGACAATGAGCACATTCATGATTTACAGATACAAAAGAAAAGCTACTGAAAGTTTTTCATTGTTAAAACCTTATTTAACTTTCATAACTAGAATAAGCTGTTAAAAGTTTTTAAAGTACCTCTGTTGATTTTTGACCCAAGACTATGCAAAAAAAATGTTGATTGAAGTGTCATGATGAATGTAGAATTTTGCATTCCATAAAGAGTATAAATTTACAGAGGGAATAATCTGTGGTGGGTTTTTTTCAATATTAAGATAAAATTCAATCTTTTATTCTTTATGGCACACAGACCATAAAGAGTTTCTTACTCAGCCATGGTCTAGATGCATTTTGACCCAGTCTTGAGTCAAGTTTATCAGCTCTTTTGTCTTTCCTTCATTCTCTGGATTTTGGTATCAAACTGAAATTGAGCTGATCCAGTCAAGTGAAAAGTTAACATAACCCCCTTTTCTTTACCTAAAATAACACAAATATATGACATGAGGGACCATCTTGCTGTATTTGAGTATCTCCTTCATCTCCCAAACAAGCAGATGAAATGTGTTTAGAACCAAACACTAGAGAGTATCACTGAGCAAAGGTTACAAGTGAGCTGTCTGTTGTGAAATACTGATCTTTTTTTCTGCTTGTCTGTTTTTGCCACTAAGTCTTTCACTGAGTGAATAATTCAAATTCTAGATGATGTCTTGTCATTGTCTGTAGTGGGAAATTATCTACTTTTTATTGGGTTCTCCTGAAGTAAAACCAAAGAGGGAGAAAATGTCTCAATAACATCATCAATTTGCTGCTCCTTTGCTTTTATGGTAGCTACATACTTAAAAAAATTCCTGAACTCATGTCAAATTATGTATTTGATCTCTTTGGGGTAGAATCATAGACTGACTGGGAGGGAAGTTCATCTTGTTCCAATCCCCTGCCATGGGCAGGGACACCTTCCACTAGACCAGGTTACTCCAAGCCCTGTCCAACCTGGCCTTGGACACTTCCAGGAATGCTGATTACATATGGTTTTCTAGGGAACTTCCAGATGTTTCTATGCAATTGAGAGCACTCAAGGATTAAGAAACCTAGTTTAATGAGATACCTAACCAATTTTTTCCCTGCCAGCATCTTATTTTAAACAGGCAGGTATGTCTATGAATGAAAGCAATTAAATTACACACTTGCTTAAGTGGCTCACTGAACCCAGTTGTAATGAATAAACAGGGTGATGTTGTGCTGCTTTTGTTTCACAGAGCAGGCAGCTGTCGTTACGCTGCTTATCTCCATTTTTATGCCCCTTTTTATAACCTGCATTTGTGAATGCATCTCCTGTTCTCAAATCTTCATCAGTAACTCTTGAAATAAACAATTCTGGGCAGACAATGATCATTTTGTCATACTTGTTAAAGTCTTTAAGTATCACTTTTCTGTTTTAAAAGACATATTTTAATCCATTTGCTTGTCATTTTGTGAACAGTCTAAAAATAAAGCACAGAATCCTATAAAAACATTTCTTGTGGCATAGTTCATGTAGCAATAATTTTAACAAAAGAATGCCTTCCTACACACCACAAACAAATTTTAAATTATTCATAAATAACATCAGGATATAATTTAGCCCCTCTGAATGAATTGGCAAGTGTAAGGTAGAGAAGGAGAAATAGAAACTACTAGAAAAAAGGAGAGTCAGGGGAAGAGAAACAGTGGGACAGAGAGATAGATTAAGTAGAAAATATCCTGGATCCTGACAGCATCCCATTGGTCCTCTTCCTCTGGTCTTCTCAATGGGGAAGGTACCAGTCATGTCAAAGTGATGGTTGCAGTCTGGATCCAGTGGCAGAAGCCCAGGAAACAGAGTCAAGGTTCAGCTGAGAAGACTCAGGTACCTCCCGTGGTGCAGGGTTTTACACTGGATAATGTAATCACTGATGACACCTGCAAAGACCTTACAGCTGCCTCTACACCCCCAAAGTTGAGTTAATTATTGCCCATGAGCAGGGATGAATCTTTTTGGTGTGTGTGAATATCCCAGTACTTCTCCAGAGGGAAGTCTTCACAGCTGAGCCACAATGTGTAACATTGGCATAAGAAGAAGAGCTATCCCAGCTTACAGGATTTGCCCTTATCCTGTTCAACGCCCAGCTGCAGCCCTTCACAATGGGTGCACAGTCCTTTACACCTGGGCAGCCAAGTGGTCAATTATTTGGGTCATTAACCATTAATAGTCCAGTCCCTCATGTATCCCACCAAATTCTCTCCACCCACAATCTGCAACCATAGCACTTGCTCAGGGGGGATGGAACGGAGAGTGGAGCATGGAGACACTGTGGCCATGCCCTGTTAGAATCTTCCCAGGAACTCGGTGGCACTTTCCAGCTGAGAGAGAACATGTCCTGATGATGACTGGGGCAAAATCACTCTTCTTGGATGAAGTTGGCTCATTACAACCTAATTGCAATATTAATTCCCCCCCTCACCCCAATGCAGACCAGTCTCCAAGGTCCAACCACCCCTCACTGGGCATGAGCTCTACATTTCTTTGATTGTATCTTTGAAAGCAAAGTGAGAGAATTTTACACCAATGATTAACAAAGGTGTATATGACTAGGGTCACTCCACCTAAACACAGAGAAACCAAATTAAAACAAGGAGAGAATGGGGAAAATTTAAGGAAGACTCCATCGCAACTGTTGGAATCAGCTGGGAGGCTGAACCCCTCTTCTCCCCTGTAGGGATGCCTATTGAGTGAGAATCACACTGTCTGCACTGAATACTTTTATTGGGGATTAGAGCTTGTCTATGTATTGCTTTGAGTACATTTTTGCAGTCAGACACTATCACTGACAATCCTCGAACCTTAACCTGTCACAATTTGATACTAATAAAGAATGTTATTCTGTAAAGTGTCAGTGTGAATCCTCCCTGGGCACTGGCAGTCACTGGCAGCAGGGAACAGACTCAAATAAAGGGGAAGAGCTGCTGAGGGCTCTCCCTCATGCCATTGGCAGAGTTGAGGAAATCTCCCATTTTCACATGACAGCATATAGATGGTGTGACATGCAGAAAATTGTCCAGAAATATATATTTTTGACCACATTAATATTTAACATTTATTAGTCTATTAGACTGATGACACAAATAAATTGATTGACACTGCCAGCACCCCTGATTAAACTGGTATACCGTTAATGATATATATGATACATAAATATATATATATATATAATTATAATAAAACAGACTTGCTACAGTACATTCAGAAAAAATTTCTAAGTAAAAATGCATTTTGATGATTACTGTTAATTAAATATTAGCAGTGCTCTAGCATTCTATGCACTGGTTTAAATATGCACATTCAATTCTATTTTTATCAGTTCTGCAAAATGTTGTGGTTGCTTTTATTTTCCATGATTTAATTTCAACTTCTGTGTCCTCTCTTAATATATCTATGGCATAGTGCCATCTTGGGGATGCTGTAAGCATCTGAAAGGACATGAAACAGACTGAAAGAAAATCAAAATATTTTTGCTGCACTGTGTTGTTGGTGGACGCTAGGACACTAAAAATAAATGTGACTGAAATCTAGGACTCTCTAAAGTACCAAGATTACCACAGCTACTGCCATGTCTATAGAAACTACCACATATCCTTGAATACAGCATGTTAGCTGGTATTTTAAACTTGTGAATTCTAGTGTATGTGACAATACAGAATCCAATACAGCTTTTCCTTTAAAAGAACATTTCTAATTAAAGAGAAACACTGATGTAATCCTAAAAGATTTGGGAGCTGGAAGAGAAATTGTATTCTGTTAAGGACAGTGACACTATTTTGGGGAATCTGTCCTGATTTCCAGTAGTTGATTGATTTATAAAGAGACGGTTTCTTCTTATTGTGTAGAGGAGGAGAAAAAATACAGTAACATTGTTTTAGTCACATTCTTGTCATTTTTAGCTTGACCTTTATTAGAAGCTGGCAGAAGTTCTGAGCATAATTTGAGCTTTCAGGACTGCCTCTGCTTCCTTGATTCCCCAAAGTAAAACCAGACAGATCTGCTGACAGTGTGCAGTACATGCATGGGCTACTATTGTCCTCAAAATATTTCAGGGTTTTATGTCCTGTGGTGCAACCATGCCAAGGGACCACTGCTCCATCAGTCCAAAGCAAACACCAGATTTTCCTGTACATTTGTTTGCATAACATTAAGAAATGTTCCACTTAATGGAGACTGCTTGTAAGTTCACTGGAGAGAGATTTCCCAACACAGCTACCTGCAGCCTAACCCAGAGCCATATCCTGCAGCTCAACAGATAGTTGAGAAATTCTAGCCTGAAATAGTGCTGCTGGTACTGCTGCTGGTGAGTTTGCTGTTCAGTGAAGGGCTGGGATATGTACAGGAGATGGTTCTCATTTCAGGAATTAGCCCTTTAATCAGCAGCTTTGGAGAAAATATTCTTGTGCCCTCCCCAGGTGCAGCTGCTGCTTTTCCTTTTAGCAGCACAGCAAGGTGGACTTAAGCCAGAAGGTGCTACAGTGGGTCCAAGTTCACCACCATCACCCACGAGTCCTTCTCTGTAAAGAAGGGTCCAGCTGTTGCATTCCGCAGCCACAGGATCACATCCAGAGAAGCTACAGTGGGTGGCATGGGACACCAATGAGATGGGCTTCTGTTCATAAAACCATTTATTCAACTCAGGAACAGACTCAGACCCAGAGACAGAGAGCCCTGAACAGAGGCAGGGTGATGGGTTCTGAGAGACAGAATCAAGGTGCAGTTCAACGTCAGAGACCACTAGGAACAGAGCAAGGGAGAAACCCCAGGGGCTCAAACCCAATCAGAACCCCTGGGCTTCCACCCCATGAGGGTCTGGGGTGGGGCAACCCTTCCTGGGCTCACAGAGCCCAGGTCCTGAGGAAGAAGTTTAGAATTCACACTAGCCAGGCTTCATAGCCATGCCTCTCACTTTAACAATACTTATATGAAACTAAATCTTTGCCTCCCTGGGCAGGGGGCACCTCACACCCAGCAAGGCCCCTTCCCTCACTAGCTATGTCAGGAAGTTCTCTTTCACACACTCCAGGAACGTCCTGGATTGTTTCCTCTGCACTGTGTTGTTTCCAGCACACACCTGATAAGTTGGGAACAAGCAATAGCGAGACTTCTTACAGAAACCTCAGAGGGCTTTGCCTGTCCCTTCATGCTGGTTTGGTGGTCTTTTACAAAATCCCCCCAGGATCTCTGCCTTGCTGGCCTTACCCCTGATTCTCACCCATAAACACAACACTTTCCCCACCATCATCAAGCTCCAAAACCCTCCCTCACACACAGGGCTGCACGACTGCCTCTCCTTGCTCATGTGTCTCTTCTGGAGAGTCTGCAGCCATCCATTGTACCACTCCAGTTGTGACAATCATCCTACCACGTCTCGGTGACAACAACTCCACCACAGGCCTCCAGCTGAAGGAAAGTATTATTAAAAGTATTAGAAATACACATGCTCCAGGGAAATGTATGAGAAAACTGACCCTGCTTTAACTGCTGATTTATGGTGAGTGACCTGGGGAAGAGATGCAACAAAACCTGTCTGCTAAAATGGCAAAGGTAGTGAGCAGCAGCTGTATGTTTAGAAAGAGGAGAGGATAACCTCACTGCATGGGGCTCAATCTCTTAAAGACTTTGTCTTGGTTCATTAGCCACATAAGGTTAATGGTGGGGATGCACAGGCATTTTTTGTTCCTCAGAAATGGAAAAATGAGAATTAACCATTTAGCTTATATAGAAATAAACATAAATATACATATATATATATATAAACATATATGATTTCTGGGGGAGATGCAGGAGGCAGATGTGAAAGAGAAAACAGCAGCACCCAGGAGTTAGGACAAGAAGAAAGGAACAGCTCAAAAAGCTACTCCTGAATCCTGTTGTAGTTATCTATCTAGCAGTCATCTGCTTAATTTAAAACTATGACAGACAATTTTCATCTCAAAATGATGAAAGCTGTCATATTTATAGATAAAGCTTTTAAAATCCTTTGGATATCAGAAAAGATGTGACTCTTAAAGGTGTCTGTGAAGTACCCATTGAAACTGTCACATGTCAGTATCCAAAATGCAGTAACTTAGGAAATTCCACAAGATAAATATCTGAGTAAGTTAGGGATCTGAACAACTTGCTTTTTGATAGATGCTTTAGAATGATATTGTCTTACAAAACAACATAAATTAAACTCTAATTGTATAGAAGCAAATCTTTTCCTTTCTAATTTACAGTGCTATTTCAACCACGATGTCTCTATTTTTACAGTTCAGAAGATTATTCTTCCATATTAACAAATATTTAATCGTATTAAGCTGGAGTTTGTTCTCCAAAACAAGTGAAAAATTATTAAAATTAAACAAGGCTTTTGCAACCACCATTATTTTAAAATGCTTGGAGCGTCTCATGAGGCGTTGTTAGAGAGTTTGTGCGTGGCATTTCCCTTGCGGTGGTGACAGGGCTGGTACATGCTGCCCAGCTCAAGTGCTCTGCTTGGAACACCGAGCAGTTGTACTAGTTTCAGTGCATATCAAAATGTGATTAATGGCACAAACCAGTTTCACAAAGAGTGCTGAAGTCATAAGGTGGAAAATGGGAAACTGCCAGAGCAATTTCATAACTTAAATTCTGAGCAGCGGATTTGTATATATATTCCCACTGCCTTTTGTTATAATAGTTTCCAAATTCATATAAGCAACAGGTCAAGGAACCCATATTGAGCTCTGTGAACACTGAAGCAATATAGAATGAATTTCTTAATGAAACAATTTTCTTAATTACTACAGAGAAAGTAGGACATTTACAAGGTATAAGAACAACATGGCGATGTTAATTTGGATGATTTCCCCTTCTCTGCCATTACTGCTGGTAAACCCTGATGTCAAATGATTTTGTGATGTAATGGTATTTAAAAGACCTCACAGTCAGCCTGAATGTGCTCTCCATTTTCTCTTCTTACTCTTCTGCAGCAGTGAAAATGGGAATACGCCTATTTGAATGGTATTTATTTACAGAGACAATACTATACTCTCTACAGTATTATGACTAAAAACCCAGTTTCAAACTTCAAAAGAACACTTAACTAAATTCACATTAAATATATAGATCATAAACTTACCCTTTATTAGTCATTATCACACCACAATTATCAAGCTTATCCAAAGTTAACTTTAAGTTTAAGGGAGTTTATGCTGTGAACCCTTACTGCTGTGGTCCTTGATGGTCTTAATTACCAAGCTCAAAGAGATTAGGTGAGAATTCTTGGCTAAGGATAGCTGGAATCCAAGCAGTCATCTTCTTTCTTCCTGTCATGGTTTGACACTGGCCAAGTTCCAGACACCCATCAAAGTCACTCACTCACCCTCCCCTGCCACAGCTGGGCAGAGGAGAGGAAAAAATTTAGCAAAGGCTTCATGAGTTAAGGACTGGGAAAAACACTCCAAGGGCAAAACAGACTCTACTTAAAGATTCAAAGTTAATTTATTACTAAAAAAATCAGAGGAGGATAAAGAGAAGTAAAATAAGCCCTTAAAAACACCTTTTCTTCCCCCAACCCTTCCCTCCTTCCCACCAACAGTGCAGGGAGACAGATCATGGGGGTTTTGATCAGTTCTTCACCAATGGTCTTCTTCAGGTAGAGGAGCTGTTCCCCTGCTGTGCTGTGGGATCCCTTCCCATGGGAGACAGCTCTCCATGAACTTCTCCAGCATGGATCCGCTCTCACGAGCAGCAGTCCTCCCAAAACTGCTGCAGTGTGAGTCCCTCCCACAGGCACACAGTCCTCCCAAAACTGCTGTGGTGGGGTCACTCTTCCACAGGTGCAGTGCTCCATGCACAGGCTGCTCCAGCTTGGAAGCAGGGCCTCTTCTCTCCACTGGATCACAGCCTCCTCCAGACATCCACCTGCTCTGGTATGGACACCTCCCCCCTGGGCTGCAGGTGGATCTCTGCATCCCCCATGGATCCCCACAGGCTGTGAGGGGATCTCTGCATCCCTATGGATCCCCACAGGCTGCAGGGGCACAGCTGCTTCACCATGGTCTCACCACAGCCTGCAGAGGAATCTCGGCTCTGGCACCTGGAGCACCTCCTCCCTCTCCTTCTCCACTGACCTTGGTGTCTCCATGTTGTTTCCCTCACACATTCTTACCTCCTCCTCTTCTCTAGCTGGAAAATTACAACTGTCCCCACCTTTGTTTTGATTTTCTTCTTAGATCTGTTATCACAGAGGCGTTACCAACCTCTCTAATAGCCCAGCCTTGGCCAGCAGCATGTCCATCTTCAGAGCCATCAGGGACTGGCTCTATCAGCCTCCTTGCTTGCTTGTACATTACCCCTGTGCTTGCCTTGGAGATTTTACCACTTACATGTGTCTTTTACACACTTCATTTGACTGACTCTGATATTAAACTCTGCCCCTTAGACATTGTATGTTCTTTCCATGTTTATCTGTATCATAAAATTATTATATAGGAATCTAATCTGCCAGTTACAATGTGACAAAATATATACTGTCACTATTTGTGCTATTTTTGTGTGCTCATATCTGTTTTCAAGGCAAGGAAATATGAGATGAGCTTTCAAGTCCTTTCCAAAGCAAGCAATTTTATGATTCTAGGATTTTATGATTTGATGTTTCAGAGTACTGAAATTATGAGGTATTTGCAAAATGGATTGGCAACGTGCAATAAATATAAGAAGTTTTCTTGCAAGAAAACACTGGCTGTGGATCAGAAATTTGTGTTTCATTACTAATTTGCAGTGTTCAACAAAGGAATGTCTACTCTTCCTACCTGAAGTGGTTTATTTTAGAAATATTCATATTGGTGACAAATTAAATCATGTCTTGTAATAAAGAGGAGAAAATGATCATTGAGAGTGGATGAAGGACAAAAAAAATTCTACATGTCCTCTCTACTTACTTTTCTGGCTGATATCTGGGGCATTCCCTGCTGACTGACTTCTTCCCAGACATGTATTTTTAATTATCCAACAGCTCCTGAGCTAGCACAGCCATGCTACTGATTAACGTGACTATAGACAGTGCAAGGGGACCTCACTTGAATAATTATGAGCTTTCCATGTAGTCTAAAGAGGTTTGTAATCCTTGAATTAACTTTTAGGAAAATTCAATGTCCAATGCCAGGAACACATCAGATTGTGTATGACCTTTAGTGCTAATCAGGGAGCTGTATACTAACGAGAGGTGCTTATGTTTGCTTTTTTTCACAGAATCAATAATAGCTTGTTATGTTTAAAGCACTGCTTTATATGGGGCTCTGAACAGCTGAGAAACCCTGTGAATCAGATCCTACTCACAAATTTGCCACATATATTACATAATTCTAGAATTCCTTGATAATTGTAGGTCTGGGTCCACCAGAGCAGTCATAAACCTTACCAAATTTTGTAATTTTAGGTAAAGGTAAAGCAAACAAGAGCTCCAAATATTAGAAGCACTGCCTATTTTCAGGTTTTCCTTTAATTCATGTGTCAGTGGAAACTATCTTTTCTTCAGGTCTTCAAATCTTTAACTTTCTCTCTTTGTTTTACCTTATTTTGAAACACACAGGAACACAGAAAGCTTTTCTGCTATTTTCCTAAAGGCAGTTTGGTGTTTTCACAGGAGCAGCCTCAGCTGCCTTTGCTTTCCCACAGGCTGTCACAGCAGAGCCATGGTTCTGGAATACCAGGATGGAGTCAAGCAAAGCCTTTAACACCTACTGCTCACTGTCATGACACTTCTGTCCGACTGATTACTGAGGATCTGGATGACACACAAATAGGGGAGTCTATGCTTAATTTAAATTGACTAAATTATTATTATTATTGACTAAATTTAAGGACACAGTAGAAATAAACCAATAAAACAACAATACTAAATACTTAACAAAGGCAAATAATAACACAGGACAAACACACCAGACTCACACCTGACTCATCATTATTAAGTGCTATTTCCAGCCCACACCAGGGATGGAAACCCTGGAAGACACAGCCCCACTCAGGCAACACCACCTGGACGCCTGGAGAGGGACCTGCCTGGCACAAACCACTGATAAGAAAGGTTGTTCTGACTTGTGTCCAAAGTAGGTGCAGCACTTGAATTATTCCATGACTTCACTTACTCCTTTCTGTGTGCAGTGAAGACAAGGCTCCAATGCTTTCATGTATCAGGCAGGCCTATGACAGCTCTTTCTGAGAAGTTTTCAGAATGTTTTCCCCAAATTTGTTTTACCATACTACATTTACACTATTAAGTCTCCTGATCTGCCTGTTATGCGGATCGGCCCGAAAAATACTACTTTTGACTATTTCATCAACCATTATCTTTTTATAACCATTTTATTTACTGTTATTTGTTTTCTAAAATTATTTTAGGAGCTAATACATTTCTTTACTTTTATCTGCATCTCACATCACTAATCTCTAAGCAGTGCACTGTATGCATCCTTCCATCTATATTCTTTTATACTTTTTTCTTGTAGCTTGGAGGACTACAGCTGTAAAGATTGCTATGTGCATATTTGTCTCCTGCAAGGTCATAGCATCAAGAGAAGGCCACTGAGACTCATCTACAATTGTTTTAGGACTAATGTCAGAAAGAACAATACTAATTAACTTTCTTTTTTATTTTTCAAATAGCTGAGACAACTCTCCATGTGGTACATTTGTGCAAGTTAGTGTGTTGTATTTGCTCTTATAATTACAAATATAATACAATTATTACAATATAACAAAAGCAAGGACACAGAAGATGCTGTAGCCTGGAAACAGCAATTTTGCCATCATGTTAATGCATGACTGGAAGGGTGCAGGTAATAAAACCAAAGCAATAAATAGAGTATATTGGTAGTGAAAATAACTCATTCAGTTGCTACTTAAGGCAAATTATATAACAAACCCAGAGCCTGGAGTACTGTGAAGAGTTTAAAACATGCTTTTTACTGGTCACTGCTGCTGTTCAAGATAGTTTCCTTTTCTAAATATGTCTGTTACTAATTACACTTCTAGAAATTCATATACAGCAAAAATGAAGCAGCTGCAAGGACAGTCAAAGAGCACAGTTGCTCTAATCCTATCCACATTGATCTGTGTAGCATTTTGGTGTCCAATATAGGCATTTAGGTTCGATTCATTCCACTGTTTCTGACTTTCACAATGAAAGTTTGTAGGTCCTCCAGAACATGGGTTGTGGAGGGGGTTTTTCTGTGACAAAAAACCATTCTGTTCCCCTATTAGACAGATGTTTTAAAAACCAAAGGTATCTTTTGCCCACTCAGAGTTTGAGGAAAAGACATTCTGAAGACTTCTATTATGTCCCTGACAAGCAGAATCACAGAATGGTTAAGGCTGGAAATGACCTCTGGAGAGTCTCAAGCAGGTTCAGATGGAGCAGGTCACACAGCACCATGAGCAGTTGGGTTCTCATCTCCAAGGATGGAGATTCCAGAGCATTTCTGGCCAAATGGGTCCTCTGCTCCCTCATGGAACAAAAAATACATCTGCTTAATCTCCATTTTGTGGAAATTATTTCAGAAGATGTCAAAACAGTTGTTAAGATATGTTTTTAATTTCCTTCTTTTATTGCCTGAGTACTTTTTATTGGTTGATGTTACGCTCTTTCCAATTTGTGTATTGCAAAGTGGGAGTTCATATCAATTTTCATTACTGCTCTGCACACAGAATTGTTAGGAGTGGTACTTGCAAGTAAAATTAGTGCAACTGCTTTTTTTTTAATAATTATTTATTTAATCTCTATACAATGCACTGTGTAGGCTATTCTAGATTTTGGTGTAGTATAAGCAATATTTTTAAAAATAGGTTTTATTCCAATCAATGTGAGGAGCAAGCATGTTCCAGACAATGTGAACAGCAAACCCCATGAACAATTCAAGGACATCACAATAATTTAGAATTTCTGTGTTACAAGTTAATTATTTAGATAGAATGCGAATATGACTGACTAATAGTCTGTGCATCAAGACATGCTTTTGATTGAATGGGCTACTCTTGGCATTCTTCCAGCATAAATTTTCCCTTTTTTATTTCTTTTGCCAAAAGTGTAGAAGCAAAACAAAAACCTGTAAAAGCTCCAAGTCCTTTGGGACACTCTAATTAATTATATGTATTAGAAAAATAGCTAGTTTTCTGTAAGAAAGATTTAAGATGGGGCATAATAGGTTAAAGCATCAAAGGGAAGAAACTCAAATAACATCTAGAAATGTGATTGGGAAAAGTCAAACTCTGTTAATGAACTTATAACATATAACTTTATGTTTTCCAGGAGGCTTTAAGGCTGCCTTGGAAGGAAAAAGACATTAATATCCATTTACCAAGGAGCTGTATTTGTATTAAACTGTGCTGTGAAGATCAATGAAAGTGGTAGTCTTTAGCTCATACTCGTATTTAGTTCACATTTACAGCGTAAAAAAACAAATCTACTAAAACTGAATAAGATTACCTGCTCTGATTTTTTCAAATGTAACTTTTTCTTTGATGTAGGGGGGTAATGGGTGCTTGGTATCAGGTGGACACTTGGCAATAAAGACCTAGACAGCAATTACGAGACCTAAAGCCTACTCAGAAATATTTTTCCTGTCTTTGCCCAATAGAGCTCTTTTGCATGTATGTTATAGCATCAGACATTCATTCCTAGGTTTTCCAATCACTCCCCCAAACTTCTCTTTTGGTTGGGTTTTGGTTGTTTCTAGATTTTTGGGGGGTTTTAACTTTGTGTTTGTTGAACACATCATATGTACAAGATGTCACAATGCTCCTGTTCCTGTCTCACTGCAGTAGGAAACTGTAATAATTCTCACTAATAATTCCCTAAATGAGATTGTTACCTGTAGTAGGGAGATTTCTGGATTTTTTTCTCATGCTTTTTTATTACATAAGTTGAATGCATCAAAATAAAGAAACTAAAAATTATTAATATTGTGAGAGACACTGTTTTCAATCATATTTTGTTATTGCCATTGTTCTTACTTACTTGTGAGACTGTGGCTTCTGATTTATTGGGGGAATTCTGCCTGAATTCCTGAATTATTCACATTTTCCATACTACAGTTGTCAGGGCAATTGGTAGGGAAGAGGGATAATCCTGTAGGGAATCCAAGTCTTAATGGACTTCTGTGCTTGTGCAATGAATCTGAGAGCTTAAAAGTACTTCCAGAACAACCATCAGGAGCCAATGGCCTCATCCTTGATGGCTTCCATTTAATATTCCCTATGGAACTGGGACATCTGAAGATTTGAAACAAAGTTATTTTACTGTGAAAAGAGAGTAGCTTTACTCCTGATTTTGGGGGAAACAGTAGAAGAACACTGAGAGGAAGCAAAAGCAAAATAGTAGAAAATCTAAGAGTTCAATTTTCCTGTATTTCAGCTTATTCACTTGCAATTACATTGGGTCATGATCTAATCCACAGATGAGCATCTATCACAGAATCTGTTTTAGCTTGTTTTTAAAAAGATACGAGATTTCAAAAATTAAATTTATCATTTAAAAAATCAGAGACATTCTTCCATGGGTTTCTTTGGTAGGTTGGTTGATTTGTTTTTTTCTGCAACATGTGTTCATATCTTGCTTGTTTCATGCCTGTGCCCAAAAGAATGCATAATAACCATGGAGTTTCTTCTGTATATGAGAATTTAATCTAATTCTAGGATTAAATTTATGACAAAGCAGGTGAACAGTGGAAGAACCCAATAAACATGTCATGGAAGATAGTGTAACTATGAGGGAAGTTTATGAAACAAATTATAGTACATAATAAAGAAAAATAAACCTGAATTGATGAAAAGTAGAACATGAGAAAAAAGACTGAATCCATTAAACTGTTCAAGACAATAGAAAAATGTTACCTGGATCAATGGTACTCTGTAGGAAAAACAAAAACAATTACTCCAGAAAATCTGAAAATATTATCAGTTTGGGGACATTTTTGGAGACAAAATAAAAAAGACCTGACAGGAGACTGGTCACATTCTAAATGAGCATACTGAATATGACAAGGGATATAAGCAAAGGAAATTAACATTATTTTCTATGATAACTACAATAAAACATAATGATAAGGGTACTCCTGTTTCTACTATAGTGGACTGTAAAGATATTCTACAGAAAAAAATGTTGAGATCATCACTCAAGGAACGACCAGAAAAATGAAAACACTACTGCTTTAGCAGGTTTTTACAATGTATTACACTTTTTTTCTTAAGAATATCTTCAGACATAAATATTAAAAACTCATTACATTTCAAAATACACCTAACAATAAGGAAATGAAAAGAAATTTCAGCATTTACAAGAAAAACTTAGTGTTTT
This sequence comes from Pseudopodoces humilis, assembly GCF_049639895.1. Lineage (NCBI taxonomy): Eukaryota > Metazoa > Chordata > Aves > Passeriformes > Paridae > Pseudopodoces > Pseudopodoces humilis. The sequence goes on from NC_142209.1 coordinate 8,564,867, forward strand.
GATAGAACAATTGGTGAGTTAATGACTAATGAATAATTAAACATCTCTGACAACATATTAATGGTCCATGACTTTGCCGTAGGCTACACTTCAGTCCTTAGATTGCAAATGATTTAGAGGTGCTGATCCAGTATTATTAATTTCTTCAAACTTCTTAAGGCACAGATGTTCTTTGGAACTCTTGCCATATAAAACGTTCCACAGCAAAATTAACAGTGGTAATTCATTGATGAGCTTGACATTCCTGAGTTTTGAGAAATGCTTGACTTAGCAAAGGGTTGAACATAACTTTTCCTGTTTAATATAGTGAAGCCCTGGCACAGGGTGCCCAGAGAAGCTGTGGCTGTCCCTGGATCCCTGGAAGTGTTCAAGGTCAGGTTGGATGGGGCTTGGAGCACCCTGGGATGGAGGAAGGTGTCCCTGGCCCAGGCAGGGGGTGGGACTGAATGGGCTTTAAGGTCCCTTCCAACCCAGACCATTCTGAGCTTCAATGGCTTTAATATTAATTAGATCACAGTCTTTTTGAAACAAGGTCTTTTGTTCAAAATATACACATATTATGTCATTGTTTTACTACTCTGCTGAAATTATGATATAAATTCTAATGTTAGGACTTGCAAAACATCATCTGACAGTGGACATGTCCACACCAATAAAATCCAAGCAAACAAAATCCCAAACCAGTCCCCTAAAATACTAATTTTCTAAATTAATATGTAAAGGTCACTGTCTCCTTAGGACATACTTTACACCTATTAAACTTAAATTAGTTTAAGTTTCTTATGGTTCAGCCCTGTGTTTCATCTAAAAGTTCTATTTTTAATTCTCCAGGTCTCTGTAACTGCAGTTTAAGTGGAGTCTTCCACCATTAAGGATTAATTAAAATGTTGGTTATTAAATAGCTGCTTTATATTCTTATTTTGATCCAAATAATGCATACCAGTTTTCAAGGATGAGCAGGTGAGGGAATAAAGAACATACCTAAGAATGAATTTCCAAAATTATTATTATTATTTAAGAGTCTGCTAAAATGGTTGCCAAAATATTTGTGTAGGACTGTAGGTTTAGATAGAAAAAGAATGTTTGTAATTCTCTATCAAAACTCGTTAGTCAGCCTGATCCTCTAATTGCATAAATAAGAAGAGGAACAAAACAGCAGAGTATTTATATTCCAATGTGTACATATCTTAAATGATTACTTGATTTTCTGTGAGCATCCTGTGAAAATTAAAGCACAGCTGTTGCATGATGAGAATTACAGACAAAAAAATATTTCCTTCACTGGGAGCTGAAATCAGTCATTATTTGACAGAAAGAATTCATTGCCTCACTGATTTGTTCCCCTACACTTAATGGCACCCTCCTAACTTAAATCACTTCCAAGCAGTAAATTTACAGATTGAAATCCAGTGAGTGCAAACTGATTTTGTTCTTCTGAATTCAAAGATATTTAAGTTTATGCAAATAGAAAATCAGTTTCTGATTCATCAGTTTAGTTTACATATGCAGGATGTACCTTCTTTCATCCCTAAAAATGATTTCAAGACTTTTACGTAATTTATAAGTTTTCAAAGGTGGCTGATCTTGGAAATCATTTCTAAATCAGCATTCAGGTACAAGGAGGAGAACTGCATGTTCTCCAAATGGTAATTCCCAGGTGCAACGTGGGAAAACTTTAAAGACCACAAAATCAGACAAGGTTTCATTAACATATCCTGCCTGTTGTACCTCTTAGCACTATTTACAAATATCCATATAGTCAGTGCACACAGCTGAATAACAGATAAATGGTACAGTTTTCCCTGGGGTGGGAAATAGAATATAAAAGAGAGAGTAACCTGTAAATTTGGTATCATTGCTTCTACAGTCAAGCAGCTCTGCCTCACACTTCACTCAATGGGAAAAACAGGCCAGCTGAAGAAAGAATAATCAGGCAGAAAATGCTAGATGGAGGAAAAATCCAATCCAAGCTTCTGTTGGCTCAAGTCTTTAAGAAGAAATTGCACAACTCATAAAGTTTTGCAGGGAATCAATTAACAAATCAAGAAACAAAGAAAATAAAATCCCATTGAAAGAAATGAAAAAAAGGATCTTCTTGGCTTTTATTTCTTTTCAGGCTTTGTGTTATTCTTTAATAAGGACCTGAGATTCAGAATTTTATAGGGTTTCTGGGAGAGGAGAACTATGCCTTGGGAACATATCACTAAAGTTATACAACTGTGATAATTTATAATTTCCTGCCACTCTCAGCAATCTCTGGGGAAAATCGTAGGACAGACAAAATAACCATCTCTCTTACTTCTATTCTTAGTTTCATCGCTTTTTGGTCTTGTTTTCCACCAATTCCCTTTTAATGAGCTCTACCTTTTCACTAAGCTTTTATTGGAATGCAGTTTTGATATTATTGTAGATTTAATCAAATATTTTTTTTTAAATTATGATTTGCATGGTGAACCCACCATTTGTTCAAAAGCCTGTTGAAACCAGATGTTTTTCTTGCCTCTTTTTGTTAATAACTTCAGTAGGTTTTGATTAAGGATTTTGGGGAACAGGAAGGACAATAAAATTGAGGATTTTGCCTGAGCTACAGTTCTGTGAAATCAGGGTGTCCTCTAAACACTCCAACAAGGAGAGAGGATTAGGCTCAATTTTAGTTGCAGAAGAGCATTGCACTTCATTTTTGGTAAGTTTTGCTCAGGCAAAAAAGAAATTGACTGAATGACTGTAGACAGGAAATACTTTTGATTTATATGAATAATAATGTCACACCTTAAAAAATGTTAGAATAATTTATGCATGGAATAACTTTAGATCCATGGAAAGCAATATACTGAGTATTTGAAAAATGCAGGGCTTAGTTTCTTCAATTCAACATCTACAGAATGTAATTATTATTTCTCATTCTTAGAATCAGTTTTTTTTCATAAACCAGAGTGTAAATTCACTATGTGTTCTTCCTGCAGCTTAAGTCAATTCTGATAGATTTGTGATGTTTACATTAAAATGGTGGAGATCAAATCCATCCAGAAAACCGTGAACTTGTCTACTACCTCATGCAACACTCAAGTGAAATGTGATCCTTCATTATGTTCTCTCTCATTTTCTAGCATTGTGGAACATATTTGAAATTGCAGAAATCCCCAGGACAGAGTAGAAAGGGGATCTTTCTAGTCCCCAAAGTCAGATTTTTTGCATTCTGCAGAGAATGCAATGTACTAAATACACAAACCATATAAATATACATCTTCAATAAAATAAAAATTTATAAATGCATGCATTTTATAAATACATAATGAAAAGAAATACCAATATAATTTATTGATAAAATATAAATATGCCATGTAAAGAAAATATCTATATGCATATATGTAATATTTTTATACATAAAATATCTAAAGAAAAATTCTAAATATACATAATACTAAAAAAAATCTGAAAATACCAGGAGATATAAGGAACATGTTCATGCATGGTGGGCATACTGTGTGTGAAAGACATATGGCAGAGCAATAAAAAAAGAGCTAACAGACTTCTTTACTTGGTAAAATGAAAATTTCTACCTCCTCTCATAGCCAATTCTTGGGATATATTTTTGCAATTATCTTTTTCCTTCTCTTGAAGTCAAGCTTTTTCTTTCCTGAAGCTCTAAACCAGCACAGGGAATATAACTTGAAATAATGACAAGGGGTTAAAAATTCAGACTTTAATATAATTTGTCATAATTATAACATTTATTATAATATAATGTAATGTATAAAGAATTATAATTTATGATTTAATAATTTTTGTTTTATTGAAATAATGGATGGAATAATATCCTTCCTAGATATTGCTTTAGTGCGACAATTATATATTCTTTTTAATATGCTGTTCTGTACCTCTAAAATATTAGAAATAATGGAAAAGAGATCACAAAGAAAATTGATCATGTAAATAAGGTAATGACTAGAGTAAGGCAGAAAGAGGGAGGTGTAGACTTTAATTTCCTTTAAGTGCCTATAAACAAGTAAATGATCAGGATGTGAGCGATTACCATGCACAGAGATATATCTGTGTGTTGTTAGCATTCTTTGTAAAGATTTTGGGCTGAGACTGCTGACATCACTTCTCTCTCTGCTCTCTGTTTCAAAGCACAGCTTTGAACTGAAGTCAGTGCCTTCTTTTGATTCGGGAGAGCTCCTGTGACTGATCAGTGGCAGCATCTCACTGATTTGCATCACGCTGGAACCCCTCCATCTCGGGATGAGACTTGGCTCCAGTGCTTCCCACTGCTTATTCATTCATTAAAAGGGATGTGTACAACTTCAAGGAAGCTTGCATTAGCAATTAATGGAAAAATTCAATGAGATTTTAGGTAGATTAAAAGTCTTCTAATGACAAGTGTCCATGGAATGATGTGCTTAGATTAATCATTATTAATAAAAAGCTGTGTTTGTGTTATCAGTGTAATCAGTGGTAATGTGATCTTAGTATGTAGTAAAAAACAAGTGGTAACAATGGGTCCTGTTCCATTGTTTGAGAATAAGTGTATGTTTTTTCAAATGGGTACTGGAAAAATATTCAGAAAAAACTAATAAATGGCATAACTATTTAAACAATGCATTTTTCCTTTTAAAAGTGTATATGATGAGATTATAATTTGTCTACTGTTGTGGAATGAAGCTGAAACCTTCTGAACCTTTTTGAAAGCAATTATCTACAGATGTTGAAATTTTCAGCTTTAGGAAAAGCTACATAAATGTGGATAAGGATTCACCTTCAAAATTCAAATGTCTGCATGATGCAGGAATGAATATTTTGTATGAAAACTGAGTCTCACACCTATCAGAGGCATATTGTCCTACTAAGTAGCTCTATCCTCCTTAGTAGACTCATGTTCTGTGCTCAAAGAAGGGTATTCAGCCTTCTTGACAGCCCTGGAATGATCACAATACCTGCAGGAATGAACAAAATTTAAAGCTGATTATTGAGAGCCCTGCCCAAATGTCTCTTAAAAACTGACAGGTTTGGAGTAGCGACATCCTGTTTTGGAAGTCTGTTCCAGTGTTTGACCACACCCTTGGTGGTCTTTGTGTAGTCCTTTTCTACTGACACCATCCTGATTCTGTGAGGCAGACGTCCCTGTCCATGGTGGGGAGAGGTGGGGAAGTTGGACTTTGTGGACTTTTTGTTGGATCTTTACAGGTCACTGCCAACTGAAAGCATTCTATCCTGCTTAGGTGTGGCATGGGTGCCTCCAGGAAGGCAGATGGTCAGCCAGGTCTCATGGCTCAACTCGGTCTTCTGGGAAATTTTTTCCATGCTACTCTCTTATCAGGTTTATGCCCTGGAAATTAGTAGATCCATCTGAAATATTATGTAAAGGCAGTGTTTCTCACTGTTTTTAGAGAAGGAATAACTCTTTCTTTCTTTCTTTTTCTTTCTTTCTTTCTTTCTTTCTTTCTTTCTTTCTTTCTTTCTTTCTTTCTTTCTTTCTTTCTTTCTTTCTTTCTTTCTTTCTTTCTTTCTTTCTTTCTTTCTTTCTTTTCTTTCTTTCTTTCTTTCTTTCTTTCTTTCTTTCTTTCTTTCTTTTCTTTCTTTCTTTCTTTCTTTCTTTCTTTCTTTCCCTCTTTCCTTCTTTCCTTCTTCCTTTCTTTCTTCCCATCTTTTGCACAGATGCAGTGAAACCAAGCCTCAATGAGTGGTTTGACAAGTCTCTTTCCTGGTCTTCCAGTTACCACACTGACATCTGACCCCTGAGCACAGTGGGCTGAGAAGGGAATGATGGCCACACAGAACTGCTGGTATGTGAGATGTCACAAATTCCTCTCTTTTCTCACATAAAATATTGTTTTTATGTTCCTTTATTTTGTTTTATTGTGGTCTAATTCACAGGTAATCAAATAGTCCTATAGCTCTTATATTTGAAAGAAATAAAATTTTAAAAAATCATATTATAAAGATCATCAGTTTTCAACCATTCAGTTGAAAGGAGAAAGAGAAGAAATGCAGCTGCATGTCTTGTATATAGATATGCTGTGAATTTGCGAAAATCCTCAGAATGTTTTGTTACTCACCTTTGCAACAAAAAAGACATAGAAAGGAAATTGTATCCTATCTATAGATTTCAGCCTCTGAACTAGAAATAATCCAGCTAGGTATTACTGTGGTTCTTAGCTTGTGTTCTCCCTCAGAAATCTGTTTTACATTACAGTTGTGTTTGGTTTGTCAAGCAGCATCAGTTTCTACAATGTGTATACAGATGAATATTGGCCTTGAGGTACCTGCACTTAGTGAATTAGATTAAACCTCTGGGCTTCAGCTTATTTCTTGTTCACAAACATCTTAATTCAGGTAAATTCCTTCCCTTTAATCCCATCTCAACCAAATTACTCAAAATGGCATTTATGAAACAACTCAATCAACACTGAATGACAGGAGCAAGAATTATTTACATTTTACGTACTAAAATTGTGAGAATTGCTGCCCTTTCATCATTCCTTAGGTCTGTTGAGCAACAGGAATAGTAATATGGCACCTGCTAGGAGACTACTGAAAGTAAGTTTCTCTGAAAAAAACTCACCCAAGAGTTTTTTGAAAAGCTGTGCAACTCACATTGCAGTTTTTGGTGTTCCCTAATAAGACAGTGCCACTGCCAATCAATCATACTGTAGAGAGTCCATCAGGGAGGTCATGAAGGTATCTGGTGTGAATCCATCCTCCAATGGTACTGAAAAATATGTATTTTTAAACTCCCTTTTCAGTTTTTTTCCCGTACATTGTATTCCACAATGCATATTTTGGCAGGTATATATGCAGACACCTAGAATCTGTGCATAGATGCAATGAAATAATTAAGTGGGCACAAATAATTATATTTGGATTACTTTTCCTTCTGGCAAAAAGCAGCAGCATCTACCACCAGGTGGAGGTTATATTAGTCTTTGGTTCCAGGTATCTTTATCTGAATGAACATGGTGTACAGATTTTTAAGCAGAGAGGCTGTTGGTCTTCTTATTTGTTTCCATGGTAATGAATTTAGAAAACGCAACACTTCACTTTAAAAAAAAAGTACTTTTTGTAATTTTGAAATAAACACCAACATCTATTTTATTTCAAAATTATACTCTTATAAACTCTAAGATTAAACTGTATTTGCAGTGAAACTCATTTGGACGTATGTGGAAGAGTAGAGGGGTTTTTTTAAAAGGAACAATGGAAATTCTTGTATGTCTTAGAGGCACCCAAGCGGCTCATGGAATAACACAGAACTGAGAACAAGGCAGTAAATGTTCATGGGAACTGGTTCTTTGTCATTCTGTTGCTGAAAAAGCTAACACTGTAAGCACTGAAAGTTATATTTTGGTGGCATCCCTCCCCACCATAACTGTGCTTATGTCCTAAAAATGCAACTTACATCAGAAATGTCTAGAACAACTTCTTGACTGCTTGTCAAGAAAATCTGACATTTTATGGGCTTTTATTAAATCAAGAAATTTTGTGGAAAATAAAGCTAGCGTTTCATTAAAATTTCTTTCTGACAGTGATTTGCAAGGTTTCGAGATTTTTAAGTACTCTGTCTTCTTGTCATGGTTTTAAACCCAGCTGGAAATTAAGCATTGCACAGCCCCAAACTTCCTTCTCTCCTTCCTTGCCACAGAGGAATGGGGAGGAGACACAAAGGAAAACATGTATATTGAGATAAGAACAGTTTAATGATTAAAAGTAAAGTGAAATACAGTGATAATGGTAAATAATAAGAATACAAATATGAATACGAATAAGAATAAGAATAAAATGAAAAACAAGTGATGCACAATACCATCACCACCTGCTGACCGATGCCAGAGCCCCTTCCTGAACCCAGACTGCCCCTCCCAGATAACTCTCCCAGTTTACAGACTGGATGTGACATCCCATGGGCTGCAATATCCCTTTGGCCAGTTTGGGTCACCTGTCTCAGTTATGCTCCCTCCCAGTTTCCTTTGTGAACCCCCTCAGTGGCAGAGCAGGAGACAAGGAAAAAAAGTCCTTGCCTTAGGATAAGTACAACTTAGCAAAAACTGATTTATCAACACCATTCTCATTCTGAATCCAAAACACAACAAAGACAAACCATCAGCCCAACACCACCACCACCATGATCAGCACTAAACCATGTCTTCAAGTGCCACATCCACACCTTTTTTGAATATTTCCAGGGATGGTGTCTCCACTACTGCCCTGGGCCACATGTTTCAATGCTTTACAACCCTTTCTGTGAAATACTTTTCCTATTACCCAATCTAAACCTCCCCTGACACAGCTTGAGGCCATTCCCTCTCATCTTGTCCCCATTTCCTGGGAGCAGGGCCCAACCCACACCTGCACTCTCCTGTCAGGGAGTTGTGCAGAGCCAGAAGGTCCCTCTTGGACCTCCTTTTCTCCAGGCTGAGTCCCTTTCCCAGCTCCCTCTGCCACTCCTGTGGCTGCAGACCCTTCCCCAGCCCCATTCAATTCCCTGGACCTGCCCCAGCCCCTCAGTGTCTTCCTTGTCATGAGGTTTCAAAACTGAACATGGAATTTGAGGTGCAAATCTCTGTGACATGCACAAGCACGGGACTGACAGACTTCTGTGAGTTGCTGGTTGAACAATATTTTTTAAAGCTTTATTTTTTTGAACATACTCTTCATGTCAAAATTTGAAATGAAATGATTCATTAGTGCTGATATATATCTATGACATATGTCTGTAGATATATATGTCTAACAATTTGGCGTAAAATGACTGCATGCAAAGCTCTGAAATAAAAATTCCATCCTAAGAACAATATCTCTATTTAATTTAATTCTAAATGTAAAACTTTTCCTGCAAAAATTTTGTCTGAGTTCTGAAAGTTGGTGCCACTAAATCCATTTATTTCTTATGCACTTGATAGCTTAGCTTTTTAAAGTCACAAATGAGAGGTCAGATGACCTAGTTATCTAATTTACACTTACACAAGAAAAAGAAAAATTATACTCTTTCTTCCTGGTAGTAGGATTCAAAAGCTATTTTAAAAGCCAGAAATAAATCTTTTAACAATACCTATACTTTTTCCCTTCTGTGTCAAAAATTCATGGGCTGGAGGAGTGAATTAATCTAGGTATTTTTTACATATTATATTTAAGAGAGTGTTCATCAAAGCTTGTAAGAGAAAGACCCACCCCTCACTAATCATTGTAAGATTTTATGCATGTCATATCTAACCTAAATCGTGTACCTTCTTCATTCTTGGTTACTATTCAGCATCCCAGATACCTCAAATCTTATTTATTCTCTCATTTTAAAGCATTGATATGTCTTATCTATATTGAGATAATTTGCCTTTGATCAATCCTTATCTGAAGCAACTACTTTCAATTTCTTCTAATAAGAGGGCACTTTTACAGTATTTTAAATTGTACAAGGATAAATACAACCAGGAAGCACACAGGGATTACTTATTTCAGTGTTTTTTGCCTAAAACACAACAAGTTTATTGAAAATTTAATGTGCAGAAGCTTTGCCTCCTTAGTGCCCTGTTGGTCAAATTACTGTGTCATGTTGGCTTTGCTTTGGCAAGACCACTCTGCATTTTCCTTAGGGCTACTTTGGAATAGCTACAGTTGAAAGAAATGGATGAGTTAGGTTTGTTGCTTACTCAGATTTCAGCCAGATTTTGCAATGTTTGGTTTTCATTCCCCAGACACTCTGTAGTTGCATCAAATCCCTAGTATAAGCTATTTTTTTTTTATATGATGGAATGCTACTTTACTTATTTTTGCATGAAGATATTGGTTATGAAAAGCTACCTAAAAATCAGAGGGTCAAAGCCAAGGCATTGTTCCTCAAAGTGGGTTTAACTGTCCTGGAATTGTTATTCCTATATATATATATATGTTAATAGCATAATTAGTTATAAATGGCCAGAAATCTTCAGTCACCTTGCTCTATGCATTTGACAGAGAATGATAAAGAGATGAAAGGAAACTTCCTACAACAGCAATTAGCCCAAACTTGTCAATGCTGACTTGTAGGAAAGCAGCTTAAGCTCATAAAAACTAGTTGATCAGCACAATTTCACCACCAGGCTACGGGTTTTCCTGGGACAAAGGAAATCCTGTCCTGAAGACAGGGAAACAAATCTTTCAATCCAGACTTATCCTGAAAGGCAATTTGGTTCTCTTTTCAAAATATCTCAGGCTTCACCATAAATAAGGTTACATATTTAGAATCACTTTGGCTGCTGTACCCAGATATTCAGTGAGGCAGAAGCCCAGATCCAACAAAAATCACACTGGAAATAAGACATGGAAGATTTAGTTTGAAAGAAGGGTTACAAAACAAGGAGTTAGAGTTACAGGGAAGCATTGTAGATGTTTATTGTCTTTTTAAAAGACACAGGTATTCTTTTTTATTATTATTATTATTATTATTATTATTTTTAAATTACTTCTCTGATAAAACTTACATGGAGCTCTAAAGGAATGCAGTCCTTATTGGCCTTTAACCAGGTTTTACCTCTCCTTTCCTGCCACAAGATCAACCTTACAGAAAGCACAAACTTCTAATATTGAGTTCTTGCTGCTGTTTATAGATAACTACTGCATGACTGGATTTTTCCTTCATAAATGTATATATTGGTCTCAAAATTCATAAAGAGGATTTAACCTTAGCAATATTTTCAAGTAAATAGTCCTTTGAGAGCAATGGTGGGGGAAAGCATTGTCACATTTGACTAATACGAAATATGAAAAGAGAGCTTGCATTTGATGGATTTCTAAGGGGTAAAAAGTACAGACCTCTCCTATGTCATGGTGAAATATTACAGCAATAGAGCTGAATGAGCTTGTGATAAGGAGATAATGTAATAATTCTTGCAGGCTGTGGTCAGCTCTGTCCAGAAAATAAGTAACAAGGTGATAAGATCCCAGGCTATAAGAACTGACTTGTAAACAACAACCTAAGAGAGTGCTGGAGATTGTAGATCCAAACCACTTGGGGCTCCTTAAAAACCTGCTTCATTGAGCTTACTGTAAGGATGCAACTGTAAGTATGTGAACATCTAAGTTTGACTTTTAAATGTGGATAATTTTAAAAATGAAAAAATCTAATTACCGGGAATAAACATAAATTATATGTGGCATTATTGATACAACCACTAGATCTGCTCTGAAGTCCCTTGTTGGACTTTTAGGACTTTTCACGTGGCCTAAGGGTTCTATCAACTAATGAAAATTCAACACTCATTTAGATCACTGTACAAAGGGATGAATGCATTTCAGAAACACATTTTCATTTAAAGTTCTGTCTTTTTTGCTGACATTCTACTTCTGTTCTCACTTCATGTTTTAGCCAATATTTGACAACATCAAACAGAGCCTTTTGCTCCTATCTGTATCATGGCCATTGTTATGTAAAATTGTCTGTACAAATGATGTTTTACTTTTGCCCTCAAAAAACGTGCTCTAACATTATTATTTTTCTTTTGAATTCTACTCGTTAAAAAAAAAATAAAAAATCAGAGACCAGATAAGATACTTGAACAATTACCTTTCATACTGTGTCTTTGAAGCCTTAGTTATTATTTGAATATATTTCCCTTGTAAATCTACCTTCTACTTGCCAATGGATCTAATGAATAGAACATCAAAGTACATTTTATCATTCCCAAGGTGGTTGGTGTTTGGATTCATATAGGTTTGCATGTGTAAATTTTTGTAGGATGTTTTATGCCAGACCTAATATAGGTACAGTCCTCTTTCAGAAATAAAATCTTTTAAAAAATGTTATGGCCTCTGAGCTGTTAGATATTTTGAAAGTACCACACAAACTCGAAATTATCTTGAGGTACTAAAGAGAAATTCAACTTCTTCTTAATATGGTATATCTATTCTCTGCAGATCAATTCATGTTTAATTGATTTTATAGTTTTAGTTGCCTTAGCCCAGATTATCAGGTTTGACTGTACCCTTATACATTAGGAAAATATTTTAGAGGTCACAAGGGTATAGCCAGTTGCTTTGTCTTTTTTTTTTAATATGAAATGGTAAATGTTTTGCAGGTCTGGTCCTCAAATCCACACGTTGTCATGGCCTTAAATCTTGATTTGATACTTGTGGCCATGGAAAGATACAAGTATTTTTCTTGTTACACTTTAGTTTGTGGGCTGGTCTTTATATTCCTGGGCTCTCTTGTTCAGTTATGAACCACAAAACATACAAAACTTTGTCTTTTCTGTCTGTTCAGTGCTTAGAACTAAATTATAATGCACAATAATAAAAATGCAGTGTCATAGTGCCATTCTCAGTGCTGCTTCAATTTGCACCATATGGCTAGGCTAGAAGTTAAAATTAAGATAAGCTAAGACTGCAATGCAAAAAAGTTGGTTGGATAGTCACTTTTATTTAACATCAGGAAGATGATCTCTTCTAAATTAAAATTTTGTTTCCAAACAGTAAACTTGGCAGACCTGTATAGAAGGGAGTTTATGCATTCTGTGGTATGATTATTTACAAGCTGCCTAAGGAGTTTTAAGTGGCTTTCCAACCTTGTGAAGGGTATTGTATCTTAAAATTGATTTTTATTGACTCAAATGAAAGACCTACCACAAGTCCTACCACAAGTCAATGTAATATATTACAAACAATATATCCCAAAATCAAAGGGTTTGGTTAATAACCTTTCCTGAATGCTACCATTTTTCTTGACAGAAATATTCAGAATTTACACAGTGAAAAAGTAGGATTTATATTTATAGGCAGAAAAAATTCAGAAGACATAAATTTAGCACTTAAACTGATATGCTTCCAAAAGTGCACAGTTCTGGAGAATTTAACAGAGACTGATGCTGTAGAGAGATTTAAGGAACTGTTGGGCTTTATTTCTATGAATCTCCTGGGAAATTTTCAGTTGTGTCTCCAACTACCAATATAAGTAGTTGTCTTGACATGTTTAAAATTTTTGGAGATGCCTCATATTGATAAATTGCACATCCAAAGATTTAACTGTATTCTGTTCTCCACATCCCCCTTCAGTTCTGGCTCACAGCCCCAGCTGTGATAGTGTAGTGTAGATTTCTACCCCCTGACATGATGATATGCAAGTCATTTAAGCTGAAATCTGACTCCGTCAATTGAACAAAATCTCAGCTAAATTTGACCCTATCAACTGATGATTCAATATCCTCACACAGATTATAACCACTATAATATTTGAGTAAATTGTTCCCTAAATGAACCGTTTTAAATGAAACATTTTACTTTTGCTATTACTTTAATGCGTCTTTTTATACCTAGCCAGGGTTATATATTACTAATTGCTTGACCCAACACTGCCAACTATATTATTATATACTGGAAGCATATAGCTTTCCTTAATTCTTTCCAATTATTTATAATATATGTTATGTGATGAAAATCGCTAAAAGGAAAACCTCAATGAAAATTTTAAGACGGTAATTTGGATAATTCTGAAATAAATCTCTGGAGGTGTTTTTCTGCCTAAGATATCTCCTAAAACCACCTTCAAGTCAGGAATAGAATAAAATGATAGAGAAAGAGCAGAATCACTATTCATATAATCAACTTGAGGTTGGAAGGGGCATCTGGAGATTTCCTACACCCTGCTCAGGGTTTCAGTATCTCCAAGGATGGCATTTGAAGGAACAACTTTTATAATGTTCAAGTCCATTCTCCATCTGAGTGTGGAGAAATTTTCTGAGTGTGGGATGTGGTTAATTATGCCAGTTTTCTTTAAGAAAACATAGATGAATAAGGTTTGGAACATAAGATTAACGTTTGGTACATATTCACCTAATTAAAATTAGGTCCTGCATGAACCACAGTATCATAAAGGATAGGAAAGAAAGGAGCAGCAGTCTGAATTGAAAGGAAAGAAGGTCTCTGGGTAAAAATAACTCTGCTGGTCAGTAATACACATAACTTTATGTAAAATTCTCTTCATGCTTAGAAGCTGCACAGGTGACATATAATTATTGTTCTCACTTTGTCATAAAGCATGCTGGACATAATGAAGTAGTTCGGTGTGGACTGTCACTGCTTACCTAATTTCTAAAGAAAAGATCAAATGCCACAGTAGATAAAGGGTAAATGGCACACATATTTTCAATTTCTTCTAACTTCAGCTCTGCAACAGTGAATTTCGCTGTGAACGTGCCACAACTTTCCTGTCAGAGATTTTTTTCTAAGCCTAGGGAAAAACTGCATTCTGATCACACATCTGAGGTGGTCCTTAAAGAAAAAAATATTTGGTTTCTTCCACCTTCTCTGCATCCTTTCCTAAAAATCAAAAGCAAAACAAAAAAACAACATTCTATCCTTTATTATTTTTTTTTTCAAATGCTGGGGAATTTTTGTTATATTAGATAACCATCACTTTTTCTGGTAAGTGATGCTTCTTTCCTCTATAATGAGAAGCCTTTTATGATACCTGTAACATTCCAAATTCTAGGAGGGAAGGGAAGGGAAGGGAAGGGAAGGGAAGGGAAGGGAAGGGAAGGGAAGGGAAGGGAAGGGAAGGGAAGGGAAGGGAAGGGAAGGGAAGGGAAGGGAAGGGAAGGGAAGGGAAGGGAAGGGAAGGGAAGGGAAGGGAAGGGAAGGGAAGGGAAGGGAAGGGAAGGGAAGCGAAGGGAAGGGAAGGGAAGGGAAGGGAAGGGAAGGGAAGGGAAGGGAAGGGAAGGGAAGGGAAGGGAAGGGAAGGGAAGGGAAGGGGAAGGGAAGGGAAGGGAAGGGAAGGGAAGGGAAGTGAAGGGAAGGGAAGGGAAGGGAAGGGAAGGGAAGGGAAGGGAAGGGAAGGGAAGGGAAGGGAAGGGAAGGGAAGGGAAGGGAAGGGAAATCAGTTCAATAATTTTTTCCTTCACTTTTTATCTTTGGACTGAAAGTATAACTCAGTAACTTTAACTTACCTATGAGATTTATCTAAACCTAAAAGAGAGATTTTTTTTTTCTTTGCTGATTATCAACTATTACTTCAGACACTAGAGAAAGAGGAACTTATGGCTTCAAAAAAACCATAAGGGCCCATTCCAATAAACAGGAACATAATTAAATTCTGTTGTTGAATTATAGAATGAAGAACTTTTTTCAGTATTTCTGACTTTATTTCCAATTAGCAACCTCTCATCTTAAGCTCCTGTGACATTCCTAGGTGAAAAAAATTATGTACCTGTAGAATACCCAATTTTTCTCACAATTGAACTTTTTATATCACATGAATAAAAGAATTGAAAGAATAAGGCAAGTTCCAACTCCATAATAAGAGAGAATGAAGGAGCAGAAGGAACAATTCATCCAAACAGATTTACATTTTGCCTCATTATAACTTCCATGAAATTGTCCTGATTGCAGTTAATAAAAAAACAATAAAATGGGGAAGTTACCAGGCAGATCTAGATCTCTTGATTTCTGTAGCACAATGCCAATTTACACTACTTGAAATTATTAATATCAGCAGATTAGGAGGAATCTTGAAAACCATATTGTTTTCTTCTGCACCATTTTAAAAATAAGGAATAAAAAAGAAGCAACCCCAAGAAAAACTCTGTTCCAAATTCTTTCTCTGCTGTGCATAGCACGTTTGAAGGTATCAGTGGAATACAATTATTGATGTTAAATGTCACTGAATAACTGCTTGTCAACTCAGTCACCCACAACCGAAATTTAAGGTATTGGCATTATTGCCAATACTGAAGCATTTTATACAGTTATTTTCAGCTAAGATTTCATCTGGTGAACAGAATTAACTGTCTCACCAACATATGATATTGTGCTTATTTGCATTTTCTGCCCCCTGCCCGAGATCCTACTGAGCTTTCCTTGGAACTTCAATTGATCTTTTCTGAGGAGCGAGTGAGACATGCTCCTCCTTCTGGTGGTTTTGTATAGCAGTTGTCGTTTTCCTGAGAATAATGAGAGCATCACTTGTTAATTTAGGCTTAATCCAGAATTAAATATATTTTGATTTTTTTTTTTTCTGATGATACTGGCATATCACACAATCTGTGTGAATTTGAAGTTCCCCCATTATTGTTTAGCATTCTTTCATACAAATGTTACTAATCACTGGGGAAATAATTAGTTTGCACCCAAACTTGTGCCATGAGCAAGCTGTGTCTTGATATTCCCATAATATTCTTATTATTAGAGCTTAATATTCCCATAACGTTTAGGCAGTTGAAGATGGGAGCATTGTGTAGAACGGAATGGGAGGAGAGGCATCCAGTCCCTAGCAATGTATTCACATATTGATCCTTCCTTAGATATGTCATATAGGAGAACTGCAAACTTCAGCAATAACTGGTTTTATTTTGCAATAAAAAGCTGGCAATATCATGAAGACTATTTGTCAGTTACTGCTATTGAAATATAAATAGTTAAATCAGAATGGTTAGTGTGAGTGTGCACCATGAGCAGGGATTACAGGAAGGAATCAGCCAATTCCCCAGAGAACTCTGGGTCATTTAAAGGAATGGTTATTCAGCAACATTCCTTACATGAAGAGCTACAGAATTGTCATGGAGTTACTTTACCTTTAAGAAAGTTTAAGTTGCTGGGAACTGCCTGGAGTCTTTTCTCCTGACCAATTATCGGTCATTGCTGAGAATTGACAGCAGTTTAGGCCATTGAAAAGTGGGATCAACTTGTGAACCCTACCTTAAAGTGTAAAACCAGAGCTCTCTTGGTTCTCTTTGTTTCCTGGCTGTGAAGGGTGGCAGAGCTTCAGGCCTCCCGTTCCCTGCCCAGGCCATGCGGCCGGGCGGGGACTGGGCTGGGCCCAGCGTCTCCCGGCCGGGGGATGCGGGCCCTGTGGAGGGGGTTTTCTCCGGGCTCCGGCCGGGCCGGGCCGAGCCGATCTCTGGCTCGGCTGCAGGTTTTTTGCTGTAACTAAATTCACTAGAAACTGCTGAGTGAAGAAAGAGAGAGGCTCTAGACCTGCAGCGGGCTGGGCGCGGCGACTACACTCTCCAGAGCAGCCATGAGGAGCTTTCCATCGCAGACGGCTCCAGCTCCTGCACCGGCCGAGGCCACAGAACTACCTACAACAGCCTGGGCAAGATTTTAACTCTTTCATTACCCAGATGAGACTTGCGGATTAATCTTTTTATCCAGACAGAGAAAAGAGAGTGATCAACATGAAAAGAGACTTTATAAACTACCAGTGACAGGAAAGAAAAGAAGCTTCAGAAAAGGTAGAGAATTAAGAAGATGCTTTAATTAAGCTGAAATATCTTTCTGTTAAAACTATGGAAATGGACAATAAGGTCTTGAAAACACTTCTTTAATTCATGACAGTAAATAGGGAGGAATAGAGTGTTCAAAGTGTAAATTTTGAGTAAAAAAAGTAGAGTAATTATGGTACAGTGAAGTGCTGGAAGATTTGAAGCCTTGAGAGGCAATGAGAAAACTGTTTTCTGGTGAAGCTCACGGAAACAGATGAAGAAGACTTTTTGCCTTTGAATAACTTATCCTTAAAAATCCCATCCCTAGACTCATGGCCCATACACACTTAAGAGTGATGTGAAAATGGGAGGAGTGGGCTCTAATAACAGCAGCTCTGGGCAGCTAACATTAGAGCAATGGAAAACTATAACAAAAATAGTTTTTCTTGTGAGAAACTCCATAGATTAACAGGAAGAAACTTCTGTTTCTCTATAAAGACTGGTGAAAAGACTGTAGCAAGAATTGGGACTGTTTTAACCATCAAAGTTCCAAAGTTTTTGTCTCTTTTGTCATGTGAACAAAGGAATAGTGGGTAGACAGGGGATGAAAAGTTTTTTCTGGAAGTTTATTCTGGTGTTCTTATTGTAGTTTGTCAATAAACTTTTTTTTTTTTTTTCCTTTTATGTTTTATGCCTGTTTTGCTCTTGTTCTAATCCATATCTCACAGCAAGAAATAAGTAATTTTCTTAGTTATTGGTTTAAAACCACGACAAGAATCCATCTTTATTTTACAAGAAGGAGAATTTAAGCAAGGATTATTTCTGTCAGTTTTGCCTCTGCCATTCCAGTCTGTCAGAGAGGATACAGGTTAGGAATTGTGCAGCCCACAGCACCACGGTGTCCCCAGGGGCTCCTCGTAGCAAGAATTGTGTACATTACCACCCTGAATAAAAAATGGGAAACTGAGGCATGCAGCCTGACAGCCATTGTTCTGTAGAGAGGGAAACAATAGGCTGGGAATATATAGTTAACCTAAATAGTGAGATGTTTTCCTATATAGAGAAATCTAAGTTTCCTTAGCACGACTTTCAACTTAATACCACATAGAATTGAAGTATCTTCTAGAAAATACTTACATTTACTATTTATGGCACCTTATGTTTTTTTAAACTCAGGTTAGTTCTAAAAACCTGCATTTCTTTAATCTCAGGTCAACAGTACCCTTCCCTTTTAAAAAAAATTACTATTAATTTTGCACTTATAATTACAAAAGAAGGTATCAACAATAATTATCTTCAGGAGAATAACCCTTGACTTTTGTCTACCTGTATGATTGCATTAAGAAACCACCCTAGGCACCAGAACATGCAAAAAGGACCTTCCCTCTGGAAAACAACTTGTCAGGAAAGGAAACAGGGGTTCTAGTGGGCACCAGGTTGACTGTGAACCAGCAGTGTGTCCTTGCATTAACAAAAATAATACAGACAATTATTATAAATAACCACATTATTCTATTATTTATATAATGAACTTTAGCCTGCTGTAAAAAATAACCCTATCAAAAATAATCCCTAACAAGAAAGTAAGTATTAAGAGTTTGGATTTAAGGTGTCTCTTGCCAATTCACATAAGGTAGACATATGCAGGAGATTAAAAAATAAAATGTTCTTATTCTCAATAAATAGAAAGGACAAAAGATAAAAAAAATTTATATAGACCAAAAATTTAGCACAAGATGTCTGAACCCAGGTTATGTGAGCTTAAAATGAAAATAAATGCTTCCAAGAAAATAAAATCTTATGGAAGGTCCCTGAAAATTTGCATATCCCTGGCAAAATCACACCAGCTGCTGCACTGGTAAATACACTTAAAACAGTCCTTAGGATAAGAATAAGGCTTTGATTGGGAGAGCCAGTTAGAGTAAGAGAAAGAACCCCTTTCCTGAGTTTGAATGCTTTTAATGACTGTTCCTGTTTCATTTCCTTCAGAAGATGAAAAACTTCTACTACAGACCCGAAAAAAAAATAATATTTTTTTTTTCCTTAATAAACAGAAGACTTCAATACATTAGGAGGCTCTGTATTGTTTATCACTATTAGAGGTGCTTTTCTTGCTGTGCAAATCTTGTGGTTGTGAAACAAATGACATTCTTGTCTTATTCTCAAGCTTGGGTGCAGCAATGGATTTGTTGCAGTGGAAGTTTGTATTTGTATGGATTTATTTCTTCTTGCAGTGATGAGTTACCTGTGGCACAGCACTGCAGGTCATATACAACAGGCATAACCTTAGTACAAAATTCACTGCTCTCCCAGTTTATTAAAAACTTGAATGTGCTGGAATCACTGGATCTTCTTTTTTATTAGTGTTTGGGCTTACCAATTAATTTCTTTTTTGAGATTTATACAAAATAGTGACTCCTAGTCAATGTAATCTATTTTTATTTCAAAGGTAAAAAGCAGGGATTCATTTGGTTAACAGAACTGACTATTTTGTCTTTATTTTGGTTCTATATTAGTCTTTTTGCTAACATTTTAAAACACTATAATTAGAAATTCCAGGATACAGATAAATAATTAAAAATTCATTGATCATTTTCTCCAAGCACTGCCTATCTGCCTCTTTAAATAAAAGCAAGTTATTTGCAGCCAGTGTGAACAATTTATGTGATATTTTTCATAAAAATTCACATAGAGATGATCAGGATTTCTATCCTTCTGGGAAGTTTCAGGAGCAGATGGGGTTAAGGGTGTCAGTGACTGAGGTCCAGCCCTGTCAGCTCCCATTAAACTCCCATTAATGCTGAGGCATTAGCAGGAATTTCGGTGACTCTTGGGAAAATTATTTTTATTAACACTGTGAATCTTCCACATTATCTCTCAGATATGACCATGTAGCATTTCTGACTCTGCTGATTTATGAAAATAGTTCCATAGTGTGCGTTAAACTAGTATTGTTCCTATTATTCCTGGCATTGTTCCTATTAAACTAGTATTGTGTTTTACACCACAAACCAAAAAAAAATAAGGACATTTTTAGTAAGACCTCAGAAATACCCATCTCAGGTATAATATGAATATATTCCATCACCTCTGTAGAAAAAACTGCGCATATCTAACAGAATTTTACAGTTTCACATGATGTAAGGCTCAAAAAATGGCAGAAGCAGTCCTTTCCATTTTGTACACTCAAATAATATTGTTATCATTCCAAAAACTCTTTAAGAGAAATTTGAAAGCAAATGCCTTGCTCACTCATCATTTAAGCACTGAAAAGTGTATTTTAAAACACTTTTTTTGATGTGATTGCTCCATTCTCAAACTCACCATCAGTATCTACAAAATGCAAGACTCCTTGAATCACTACGTAGGATTTTCTAACAGGTTTTGCCCATACTGAGATGAACACAGGTAATATTTTTTTCAGTTTCTTATGGCTAAAAATATTTACAGAGACAAAAAGGAATTATCCTTGGACTCTTAGATGCTTCTGCCAGAACTCACAAGTGCAGAAACATCTGAAAATGAAAAATTATGGACTGGAAGTGTGAGCTAAATTGTTTTCAGGACTGAAAAGTAATTATTTAAATCAAACAAAAAACAAACCCCAAAAAACTGAACCTTAAAGCAGTGTTTCATATTTACAAAAAACGCTAAAGAAAGCTTTATTTTATATAATTTCTTCTTCCTAAAGAAGTTGTTGGAAAAATTAGCGTATGTAGGAAAAGTTTCGTGCTCCTGATCAAAGCAGGGAAATATGGTCCATGCAGTACAAAAATTTATATATGGGATTACACTAAATATGATATTAAAATGCTGTTTAGCAGTTTTGAGACTGTGTGCATTTCTATGGAATACAAATATTTTGTGTATACCTTGAAATAATGTTTACAAAATAGCTTGCCTCAACAAGAATTTATTATTAAAAAATATATGTCAAAGCACAACTTTATAGATAAAATTCTGAAGTCCTCACTGCTTGTGTTTCATAACAACAAATTAAACAGGGCACTGGAAAAGTGATGGAATGTTCCTGCAGAAGGAGTATGGGACAGGCTATAATATTGGGTAAGGAGCATTTTGGGAAGAGTTGCTGTGGGATGTTTGGAGGAGGAGCAAAAGGTAGAGGAAGGAAGCGACGTGGGGAGATGGGGAGATCAAAGCTGGAGCAGGATTTGGCTGCAGGGAATCAGGGAAGAAGGAAATTATGGAAGCAGGGGCACCCCACACCTTCCTTTTCTTGCTGTTTAGTTGCATACAGCCCTTAGAGTGAAGGATGTCAGTCTCTCTGCATCTTCCTTCATGCTTTTGGAAGATTCTGTCTTTCCAATCTATTTTCCAACTTGTCCCACATGGTGATGGTGTATTATCTCTAGGAAATACGTATTCTGATGATAAAAAGAAATGAAAGTGTGAGGCCTTAGTAAGAGGCTACATTTTAAGTTTTGTTTTAGCAGCATTGTGTGTGACTGTTCTCCATGGGTTTTAGCACATAGGAGTCCATCTCAGCATCTTCTTTTTAAAGAGACTTATGTTTTGTTGACAGGGTTGCTGTGTAGGTTAAGGCACAAAATATTTCAAAAACCTTTCTTGTCTGCACTGAAAATCTGATTCTTGTAAATGAGTGAGATTTTAGGGGATGTACCAGCAGTCTGATCACAGTGTAATTACACTTTATTATCATTAATGCACAGGTAGGTCAATTGAGCTCACTTGCTGGTGCTGTCTTTGATGAAACACTTGAAATTCCAGTTAGTGAGACCTTGTTCAATCAATATGTCGCACTGAGGTAACCTGCAGTGTCAAGTTGTTCAGGGCATTTTTTAGACAAGCATTCCGCTGGAGTGTCCAATGTCAGAGCACAAAAATCATATATCAGATTTTAAAATCCCTTACTATTTCAAAAGGCAATAAATTTAACTTTGTGAAAGGATAATTACCTGCTTGGCTTACAGACATTTTCCATATTCTTACTGTATTCTTCCAGCAAAAGTTAAGGGAGTGGGTCCCTCATCAATGGATCATTTTTTCTGTTTGGCTGGTTTCTCACAGAAACTAAGCAGCAGGCATCCAGCAAATCAGTTCTATCAATGTACACAAGCTGCTCTGTGCCTAAATTTAAAAAAGATTAACTATTCCTAAATGAAGATGAGACATGTTGTGTCTTTGATTTGCCCCCAGAATTTCCTACATTCCTTTAAATAAATGTAAAACAAATAATAAAATCCCCTTTGAATTTACAAAATATCCTCCAATTTACAAGATTTCTGCTTTTCAGCTGCCAGTAATTAATCTGTCAGGTCAGTAAAAATCCATGTAGATGCAAGATTTATTTCATACCTGGGAAAACAAACCTTGCTCAGTTCCCTGAATTCCCAGCCAGTGCTAGGAAGAAAGTGGTTTCTCTTTCTTGGTTCCTAACAGCATTTCAAGAGCTGGAAATTAAAATTGCTGATGGAGGATGCACTGTTATTACTGCAGCAGACTTATTTTCATGGGTTTCAGAAACTTCTTCTACACCTTTTTCAATTGCTTGTGTCTTGATACTATTTAAATTTTTTTTTTTTACTAAAGCTGTCTTGGTGTGATTTTTTAATGAGTTTTCACTCCCAAATTCCTTTCCCAATATTACCAAAACCAAGGCTGCTGAAAAGTAAACTGTTTTCCATTATTTAAATTTCTGTTGATCTCATTTTTAATGACTTTGGAGAGTGTGGTTAAAATTTGACTGTGGATTAACACTTGTGATGCCTCTGTGACTCTTAATGTCTATAAAATCTGACATAGTCTGGGTTTAATCCTTAACAGGATTAAATAGGAAAATTACCTCTTTTGCAATGTACCTTTTTTCACCTTTAACAAGGACAAATGGCTAAGGAAGCTGGCTGATGTGAATGCAAAGGTACCAATAAATGATGAAACAGGAGAGAGACATGCAAAGGAAAGGTGAGTTTAGGTCAAGAAGACTGACAGGAAGGAGAAGCTGGTCCAGTAGTTGGTTGGGACAGGCAAAAATATTTAATGGTGAAGATCCAAAACCAAAGGTAGCTAGGACTTGAGATTCTGGCAGGTAGAGTATAAAGAGTAGAAATACTTTAATTTGGGAGGACAACTTTTAACTTTGCAACATGGGTAGTGAACATTTAACTTGGGATTTATTTGCATGCTGAGAATGTCTTTTGTGATTCAAGAAAATCTGATCTTTCTTTTCATTTGTTCAGTACCAAAGAGAAAAAAAAAATCCAGAGGAAAAAGTATTGATAGAATAATTGTAAAAAAAAACTATTAAAATTAATAGGAACTTCCCTAGAAAAAAGCATTTCATTTTATTCTCAGCAATAAATTTCTGCAAACTCTCCAGTTTTTTAAAAAAAAATCTTCTCAGTAAAGTATTTGTACAAAATTATTTTAATTAAGTCTTATTAGAATCCCCTTAGGCTTAGGTTTTACTGGGTTATTAGAGAAAATGTGGAAGTTTGCATTTGCATGGATTTATTTCTTCTTGAATATGCATAACTAATATTGAAGAAGGACAGACTTTTCAATACCTTCTGGATAAATATTGAGATACTGAGATACACAGATACATAGATATAGAGAATACATAGAATGGATATCAAAAAGGCCATTTGTGGTCTATAGTATTCTTTTTCATACCGGAAATGTAGGCAAAATCTTTTCAATCTATAAAGTTCCTCCTTTTTTTTAATGCTTTAGCCATTCAGCACAGCATGTGGGTATGATGAATACACCAAATGTGCAATATGTTCAGCTCATCTGGAGGAAATTTTATTTTTTCAGCGTGAAATTGAAGTTAATTTACAGTTCTGAGAATTCTTAGATGTGAATTATTATACAAAATCACACGTTGCTACACTAAAACCTAAAGCCTTGAAAACATGAAGCAATGCAAGAAAAGACAGGGTTAGTGTGAGGAATCTTTTCCTACATTACACAGAAATGAATAAAAAGTAGTTAAATTAACAGCAGCAACTCTCAGAGGATTTCAGGTTTTGCCTGCATAGGTACATAGCTGCAGAGAGGAACTCACCAGTGCTGGAGATCTCTCTCCTCTCTCATCATCACTCTTTAGGCAGCAGTTTTTCTGTCTCCCTCACAATGCTCTTTTTTGTGAAAACCTAAATTTTAACTAAACTTCCACATGTTAATGATGAGCAGTTGCTTCAAAAGGTGAGTTAACTCTTTGATGATGGGTCAGAAACAGATGCAGCTCTGAGCTCTTGGTGGGGAGGGTTTTACTTACTGTGTATGAGAAACTCCAAGGGCATGAGAAAGTGCCTTTGCCCCTGAGACTTTGCCTCCACAGAGTGATTCCAGTGGGGAGAATAGCAAGGGGTGGAAGGAGATGAGCTTTAAAACCACAACCCAAACCATTCTGCAAAGCTCTGACTCTGTGAAAGCACCAGTGACAGGAGATGTATGTTTTCTATCCCAACAGCAGGATGTCTGATACAAGTGAATTACATGTTTCCACCCAGCTCAGTCCTTTGTGAGCCAGGACAGCAGCACTGGTGTCCCCAGACAGGCTGTGCAGACATCACAGGACACCATGAACACCTTGCGTAGGGACATCCCTGTGCATCTGAGCTGAGGCTGCCTCTGGGCAACAGCAGCGATGTAGAAACAAAAATGCTGCTCACTACAGCATCTGGATTTGTGCCCAACCCAGGTAACAGCAAAATAACTCTGCTCACCTCAGGGTAGTGCTTAAGCTGTCAAGATAATTATGCATCACAAAAAATCATGGAATCACAGAAAGGTTTGAGTTGGAAAGGAGCTTAAAGATCATCTCTTTCAACACCCAATCCACAATTTAAAGAAATCAAGCCTTTTTGTAGTGCTCCAGCAGCAGGCATGGAATTTGATATAGATTTGAGGTTGTAACATATCCCTGAGGGCTCAAGAGACCAGAATTTCATCCATCTTGGCCAGTTTTTCAACCCCCGGCCAAAAAAGGGAATCCAGAATGCCTTTCTTCTTTTCACTCATGCCTTAGTTTGCCCTAGTTCTCAGAGATTTTCACAGCAAGAATGTAATCTGAGGTCTTCTGCTGGTTAGTGCTGTGCCTCACATGGACCTACAGTGCACTACTCCTTTTTTCTGTTGCTTTAAAACCCCTGCAGCCTTAGAAGTTGGTGTTCATGGAATTGCTGCAGAGGCACCACACAGGAGCCTCACTGGGGGCTGGGGGAGTGAAAAGCCTCTTGATTTTTTTTTCTGACTGATGGCAGAGAGGAACACAGGCCCGTTTCTTAAAGCAGAGGCCTGGGGTGAGAAGGGAAATTTCAGCAAAATAGAGAAAAAGTTTCATCCCTGGATGAAAGACTGGGAATAAACTAAGGAAAAGTTCCATCACACAAACCAGGTTACCTTGTAGTTATTTCCTACCTTGGTATTTTTTATTTTGACATGAAATTCTGCCTTGGAGTCCTGTTGCAACGTGTTCACATGTAATATGTGTAACAAGAGCCCTTTTTGATAAGTTTCAGAGCGTGGAACTTCCTCATCCAGAAGTTTAGGGTACTTTGTGTCCTGCAGGATGTTGGAGCAAATGTGTGTCACTTTGCTATGCCAAGCACCCACTTTCTAGATTTGTTTTATATGCAAATAGAAAAGAAAAAAAATTGAATGGAAAATTAAATATACTTTTATCATTAATGTTTCATAAATGACAAATTAGGGCTATTTTTTTATTGTATGATTAATTAACAATACAAACCAAGAAATTAACCCAGCTGAAGCATAGATGACTCAACCCTATTCAGTCATCTGAACTCAGTAAAGAGTTTTCTTGACTGAATTTTCTTCCATTGGAGCTAAATCCATTTATGGAGCTAATGCCAAAGCAGTGCACAACTTATATTCTGAAAATGAGACTTAAATGTGCAAAGGAGCCTTTCTTGGTGTTTTGATATGAGATTTTACACACCTTATGCAACACTGTGCAACATCAGGTTACTTGAAGGACATCTACTTATTAATTTTTTTTTTTAAAAGGAAAAATATCAAAATAAAATTCAGCAGCTGAGAAAGCTGAAAATCTTTGAGGATTCAGTCCCATTCATTCAGTTTGAAAATAGATTTAACATGTTAATGAGCACAAACTACCAAAATCCAGAAACTGAAGCTGGTTACTCTGTCACGTGAGTTTATGTCATGCTGAACTCCTGACCCTTTCAGAGATTCCTTCAGCCACAAGTCAGTACAGAAACATTGAAAACCAAACTGTAGAAACTTGAGTAGAAAGTATCAGAAATTAATGATATTAAATTTGATTTAATGTGAACTATATTGAAAATAACAAATGTTTTGTAATAGTATGTCTTGGTGTTATCATGGATGCATTATCTAGTATTTCTTCTTGTTTCTCTTCTGGAAGATGCAAATTTTTTTTATTTTATTCTTTTTTAAATAATCCTTTCCTCAAGCTACAGAGATGCATTAGAATATTTCATTTAGTATTTATCTGATTTCTTTTATAACCATGATAATGGAGTCCAAGAAAGAAACCTCTTGTGTTCTGTCACCTCAAACAAACAACAAAAACTTGGGGTTCCTGAAAGGAGTTTCTTGCAGAATTAGAAATGCCAAAAAACAAATGAAAGGGTTTGTCCCCCTTCAGTCCTTGAACCAGAGTTCCTGCTGTGCTTTGTGCTCCCTCCTGTTGAGATTCACAGCAGCTGGCCAGGTAATTCATCCCATTACAATCACCTTTCCTGCCAGTAGAAGAAGTGCTCATTAACTGGAAGTGATAATAGCAGTTTGGGAGGACTCTCCACCATTAAAAAAAAATTATTTTATTTATATTCTTTCAATCTTATTGCCAAGGAAAGAAACATGACCAAAATGCGCTAAGATGGAGCACTTAAGTGACATTTAGAATTATTTAGAGGAAGATCTATGAAATAACTACACAGTTCATCAAGCAGATGAATATAAATAGTAGTTCCAATGTTTTAAGTTGGCATAAAACTAACAAAAGGTGTCAAAAATAGCTGAGTTAAGAAAGAAATAAAGCAAACATCATTCTAAGTTGAAATTACAGTGCCTGTGGAATTCTTAAATTGTTCCTCTGTGAGCAAAACACTGAAGATGCCATAAATAGAAAAAAAAAATCAAATAAAAAAAAAAATCCTCCATATTCATTAGGAAGTAACAGTTTCTAAAAACAACACCCAAGCCGCAACAAACAAGAAAAAAATTACTGTTAGAAATGGATGGGGGTTTTATAATTACAGTATTTGTAGTGTGTAAATGTTAAACTCTTCTTGAACAAAACTTAACTTTTTATTTCATTCTGCCCTGGGAAAAGCTTATTCTGAATATACACTCCAGAAGCTGGAAGGAACCTCTTTATGCTTTTTTCATGGTGTTCAGTTCTTAAGAATAAATACAATCGTAAAATTATTATGGAATCACAGAAAGGTCTGAATTGGACCAGACATTAATCATCTAGTTCCACCTACCTGCATAAGCAGGTACAATTTCCACTAGAGGAGGAACAAAAAAATTACATGATAGATTGAGGAAATACTGATTTTTCACTGGACTGAATTCAGGCTTTGAAGAATATGGATTTCTGTGCCATTATTTTTTTTACTTCCACGTGGTGCTTGTGGAATAAAGATTCTTTATCATTTTGGCTAAGTTTAAGACTGAGTAATTATTCTGCTTTTCTGTTTGGCTTAGCAGGAAATGCAGGTGCAGATGTGAATAAACACATAGAATGTTTATTTGATGACTGTATATGAGATTTCAAAAGGCAAAGCTATTCTTAGACATTGTAAACAAATAGGAAAGTTATTTAAAATATTACTCCCTTACTGTTTTATGAGTCATTTATGCCTTGTACACTATCAATGCAGCATAAAAAATTCCAAAATCTGTATTTTGGAGTTCACTAAGTGAATACCTGACTAAAGATAGGCACTGCAGAGTGTGTGTTTCAGTAACATGAGCAGGCATTTCACTTCTAGACCATTGACCTCCCTCATTTTATATATACATATATATATATATATATATATATCATCATGTGTAATAAACACCATGGAATCAGAGAATTTTTGGGGTTGGGAGGGACCTTGAAGCCCACCCAGTTCCATTCCATGCCATGGTCAGGGACACCTTCCAGGAAGGCGTTCCTAGATCAAATTGTTTCAAGCCCTGTCCAACCAGGTCTTGAACAATTCCAGGGATTCTGACTCTGTGAGCTGGGCCTAAAATTACCTGTGCCTCATCTTAGAGCCATCAGTAAATTTTAGTGCTATGCTGCTGAATTTGTGAAATAGCTTCAGAAAAACATTTGTATTTTCCCTGCTTTAAAGTAGTGAAATAGGAAATACAAGAAGCAAGTGAAAATCTAATGTCAGCAAAAATAATAACATATTTTTAGCTATAAGGAACCTCAGTGCTGAAGCATGTAAAAATAGAACACAGGTGTATTTGCAGCATTAAAGAATAAGATTTTTATCAGAATGGGATATTAGGATATTAGTCTTAATTCCATGGTATGTGGATTGAGCATTAAAAAGCGTCAGTAGGAATATGACGCCTCCCACAAATGCAGATGTAAAAGTTTGTGCCCTTCAGACCTCACAGAATTAAATTACACAGACAATTTCAAGCCTAGTAAGATATGTATGTTGATGTATTGAAAATAGCCCAGGGAATTCAGATATTTCCCATTCATTTTGGCTGCTAAATACACATCTGCTACACAAATTTCTTTGAAAATCTCATAGTTCTTTGTCAAAGATGTGATGATATCTATTTAATGGTGTTGAAAAGCTAAAACTAATTCAATAGCTTAAAGATACTATAAAGAAGAAACATAAAAAAGAATGCTCTAAGAATGTGACTTTAAAAATTATTCTATTGTAGATGATAACTTGGTCTTTTCATACCAATATTTAAAGCCTTTTTTCTATCTTTCTAATGTTTTTCTTTAAATGGCCTATGTTGTTTTTTGATTGTTGAAGCACTTCTTGCTTTGAATAATTATTTGAAAAATTGAAGCATTTATCTGCTTGTAGTTTGTCGCTGTTTTAAAATTTAGTATCTCTGTTAGTTTTATTGTGTTTCATAGAATCATAGCAAGGTTTGAGTTGGAAGAAATCTTAAAGCCCATTCCATCCCAGTCTCTAATTAGGAGTGTTTGATGGCAGCTCCAATTCTCATATAAACTGAAAACATCTGCATACTCATGGTAATGGCAGCCTCTGTCTCCATACAATTTTTTGTGGTTTAATGACATGTTTGTCACTAACTCTTAGATTCTCAAATTCTAAGCTAAAGGGCAAAATAAATTTAAATTGTAATTATGCAAATAACATGGCAAGTGCAGCATTTTAGGGGGTAGTGGAAAGGAGGCTCCAGAGCTACCTGAAATGCTGCACGTGCACTTTGCTCTTTACGTTGTTTTGCCTTGCTAGGGTGAGAAATATGAAGAATGTATGTTTTTGACAGAGTTATTTACCCATTTCAGAATAGAAACATTGTGCAGACAAAACTCTTCTTTCCTTTGGTGATTGAGTAATTTGAGATAATAGTGAAACTCCTTTTCTTCTCCTGCTAGTAGGGGGATGTTCAAGTCATGACTGATTGGAGACAAGGTTTTAAAGAAGAAGTAAAATTAGGACATGGTGTCAGAGTCAAGATTCAAGGCAATAAAATCTCCTGGGCATAGCTCAGTATGCAGACAGGCAACTTGTGGACCTAACCATAAACTGGAAAAAGAGCTTAAAGCCTCATTGAAGACTGGATTTTTGGAGGCAGGCATGTGGGATTAGCCATTAAACAAGCCATTTGTGCAGCTTGCTGGTACACTACCAAGCTCAAATTTTTCTCATTATCTTCTTTTTTTCCTCTATTATTTGTAGGTCTAAATCACCTTTCATGACTTGGGATTTTTAAACCTACTTTACTAGACTCACACAGGTAAATTTTAGGCTGCCTCCCTTTATTAACACACTCTGATAATCTGAGAGTATAACTGTTTTTAACATTCAACCATTTTGGTTTTCACATCAACCTTTTTGCTTTTTCCTGTACTTTCTTGAGAGGTCTCATTTCACCACTTTGTTTTCACCCAGCTTTGACCATTCCTGCAGATGTAGAATCATGGAATTGGCTGGAAAAGACCTTTAAGGTCACCAAGTCCAGCTGCCAGCCCAGCGCCACCATGTTCACCACTAACCATGTCCTCAAGTGCCACATCCACACATTTTTTAATAACTCCAGGGATGGTGACTCCCCCACTGTAAATTCCAAATACCTGGGTGCATTTAGGTTATAATAGGTTCCCCATTATATTCTTATTTTAATCACTCACCTGTTCAATGCATTCCATAGCACTAACAAGCTTTCTTGATTTCTTCACCATTCTTAGTGATTTTGACAGTTTGATCATTAGTACCCAGGTCCTCGAGATTTATTAAATTATGGAATATCACACTTGCTTTTGGAGATGGATGGTTAATAAATTTCCAACTTTGACTTTTAGGCCTCACCACTCTTCATGTTTATAGAGCTGCCACCAGTTGCATTACATGTGCTTATTAACGTGGCTGCACCTCTTCACACACATTATGTAACCATTTTAGTAGACTTTTGTGTATGTGAATTCCTGATTTGAGATGATGTAAATTTTTATAAGTACTTTCAGAAGCATTGTGCCATTTTACTCCCACTGCAGCAGAAGCAAGAGACTTAAAGCTAAATAGAGGGTAAGGACAATTACTTGGAATTCAATTTCATTGTGTAAATTTAAAAGGGGAGGAGCAGGGCAGCAAGGAAATTAATTACTGCTCGTATTGCTTTTAAGTCTTTGTTTAGGCTTTTAAGGCACAAACAGAATAGTATGTAGGGATTTGATCTAGGGAGACAAACTAGGTGTTTTCTACTTGATTCAGTGGGTGTTGGCTGTTACATTCTATAATATCAGTTTCAAGAAATACCTCAGGGCTGAGATGAATTCCAGAATATGACAGTATAAAACAGAATAGAATATAGAATAGAATATACAACAATGTTAAAATAAATAAGTTTAGTCAATTTTCACAATACTATGAAGCATACTGTGGTAAGCCCTATAAATGCAGGTCGATGAATGCTTCCTCAATCCTTTTCCAAAGGAACCACCAACACAATTTGGGATGGAACAGAAGTTAAACTCAGAACTGTCCCTTGTGAAATGTAGATTGTCTTCTAAAGAACAACCATGCCATTTGGAAAGACATTCAAAAACCTTCCCAGAAAAGCACAAAGGCATTTAATTATCTCTTCTCTTCACAATTTAATCTTGGAATGTAATGAGAATTCATGATTCGGGAGTTTTTATACTAAAGGACTATTCAAGGGGAAACCCTTCAAGAAATGACATTGTGTATAAGTCCCACCCTGACTCAGTCTGCAGCTCAGTCCTGTTTATCACATCTCCTTGAAACTTTAGGGTGGCTTTATGTCTTAACCTAACATTTTGCTAAATCCTTTCTCAATATCTTAGTCTTTAAGACTTCATCTTATACTCCAGTGCAGTTAAATCTTACCAAGTTTTGACAGCTAATCAAAAGGAAGAAACTGACCTGAAAATGTTTGATTACACCAAATTTTATTTAAAAAATACAAAGTGTTGAAGTAATCCTCATGTCTTTAAGAATATTTCAGTTTTAAAAAGGTAAAACTTTATGTGATTTATCATAAAATTTACTTCAGTCTAGCACATCTCACTGAGAATAATTTTTTATTGGTTTTTTTCTTCTACTTCCCTAATTTTTGTGACTTGAATGTTTTAGTCATTTTCAGAACAAGGAGTCCTGTGGTGTACTTACCACTTTTCATCACCATCTTTAAAGAAAGGTGAATTGGAAATTTTGTTCTGAAATATAGGCAAAATCTTGTAGCTGCTTTTCCTAGCTGTCTGTAGTGATTTTCAGTCTGCTCAAACTTGAAACTTAGAAAGGCAAAATTATTAAAGAGATAGAAGGACACAAAAAGAGAAGTGTTTGACAAACTTCTTTCTGGGGAGTCTCTTGACTGAAAATCTTTTAATGAATCCAAGAAGTCATTGTTATTTTTTTCATTACACGATATTAATCATAAGAACAGCAATTGCAGAATAATTGCAGAATAATTTCCACACTTTGTAGAATGGAAGACCAGCACGTGCAGGCTAAAACCTTAAAAAGTAGTTTAGGAACTTTTTTGATCTGCAATTTCATGGCTGGACTGAACAAGTATTGAGCATGGACACCTCTGACAGCCAGTAGACCTCAGTTGTGCTGATGGTCCAGCCTGATTTACAGCCAGTTACAAAATAACACTTAGGAGCATTTTGGAGCTACTCTTGAAAGCATTGCTGCTGTTTAGTTTAGAAAAACAGTCTGAAGCATCCTAGTGCTCCATCTTCCATAGTGCTTCTGTTCGCCAGCGTGTCTTACTGGGAGTAATTTTTCATTAGACAATTTTTCAGCTACTGAATCTCATTATCCTTGAAGAATCACTGGTTCTATTTAAAATAAACAAACAAATAAATAAATAAATAAATAAATAAAGGCAAAGCTGTTTCCTTTGATAC
The DNA here is from genome assembly GCF_049639895.1 of Pseudopodoces humilis. Taxonomy (NCBI): domain Eukaryota; kingdom Metazoa; phylum Chordata; class Aves; order Passeriformes; family Paridae; genus Pseudopodoces; species Pseudopodoces humilis. The sequence continues at coordinate 8,597,621 of NC_142209.1, forward strand.
TTGTTTTGAGTTGTTTTTGCAAAAGCAAATTAGGCTGTGGTGGTCTGACACTGGCTGGAGGCCCAGTGCCCAACAAAGCCACTCCATCACTCTCCTCCACAACAGGACCAGAGAGAAAATACAACAAAAGGCACATGAGTTGAGATAAGGACTGGGAGAGATCACAAACCCATTGCTGCCACAGGAAAAATAGACTTGACTTTGGGAAATTAAATTTAAAAATAGTCTTGAAAGCACTTTCCCCCCACCTCTTCTTCCTTCTCGGCCTTAACTTTATTGTTAATTTTCTACTTTCTTCCCTCCAGAGTCACAGGAAGGGAGGGAATGGAGGTCAGAGTCAGTTCATCACAGGTTGTTTCTGCTGCTGCTCAGGGAGAGGAGTCAGAGTCTTTCCCCTGCTCCAGTGCAGGGTCCCTCCCACAGGAGACAGTTCTCTGTTCTCCATGAACTTTTCCAATGGAAGTCCTTCCCCATGAGCTGCAGCTCCTCACCAGATGCTCCAGTACTCTTTTCCAGGGGTGCACTCAGTCTTTCAGGCACATCCTGCATCAGCCTGGGCTCCCCACGGGGCTGTGAGTCCTGCCAGCAAAGCCACTCCAGCGTGGGCTCCTCTCCCCACAGGTCTGCAGGTCCCTGCCAGGAGCTTCCCATGGGGTCACAGCCTCCTTTGAGCATCCCCCTGCTGCAATGGGGGCTTCCCAGAAGGCTGCAGGTGCATCTCTGCACCCCTGTTCCCTCCACGGGCTGTGGGGGCACAGCTGCCTCCTCATGGGCCACTCCAAGGAATCTCAGGGCATTCTCAGCTCCAGCACCCAGAGCAGCTCTGGCCCTTCCTTCTGTACTGACCCTAGTGTCTGCAGAGTTGTTCCCCCTACATCCTTCTCTCTTCTCTGGCTGTAATTACCTCTGCACTATAACTTTTTTCCCTTCTTAAATCCATTGTCCCAGAGGTGTTACTGCCAGCACTGATGGGCTCACACTAGGCCAGCAGTGGCTCTGTCCTGGGGCCAGCTGGAGTTGGCCCTGCTGGACATGGGGCCAGTTTCCAGCAGCTTCTCACAGGAGCCATCCCTGTAGCCCCCCTGCTTCCAAAATTTGGCCACACAATACCAATACATAGGTGTAGAAACTTAGTAAGTTATCTCTTGTCAGCTGCATCCAAGAATGCTTTTGTTAAATAAAGAAGGTTCAGAACAATATTTGCATGTGTGATTGTTCTCTGCTGCTCGTCTGAAACGTTGCATTTTATCTCTTTGGGCTCTGTGAATGTGAGTTTAAAATTCACTGCTGTTTCAGGACTTCTCAAGTGCCTATCCCATATTCTCACTCCAGTGTTGTGTGTGGAGATTTGATAAACTTCTATCACAAAGATTTTTCTAATAGTTTTATTTCATTAAAAAAATAGTTTGGTTAGCAAATTCCCCATCAGTTGGTCTTATTTGCAGTTACTTGTAGTCATAATTTGAAACGTGAACAGCCCTTCAAAGGTAATGAAAGAAGCTGGTTAGCTTACTGAGATTTAAAATGCAGCAACAGTAAATGCTTCTGAAGATTTTAAACACAAGATTTATATCCTGATCTACATGTTTTAAACACATGGGTAGACTAGCAATATAAAAATGATGCTGTTGTTCAGTATTAGTTTACAGCATAACCACTAAAATGTCATAGGATCTGAAATAATCTTCCTAATTGTGATCTCTGATTCAAATCCATGTTTGCAATGTGCACTTTTACTTTCTAATGCAATTGTTCTGGGAGCCATGCTATGGCTGCATGAGTTACCATTTGGTGAGATAATAATGGGTACTGATGTAGAATGCTGTGCTAATAAGAATACTTAATACCTTATACAAAAGAATAATGTGTGCTCAGATTTTAACTACTGGAAATGAGGTCAGGAGATAGGAAATAAAAAAAGGAGATGGAATTATGGTACACTGGCATGTACCATTAGCTGGCATGTGCCCAGGTGGCTGAAGAAGGTCAGTGACATCCTGACTTGTCTCAGCCCTGATGTGGCCACAGGCCCAGGGCAGTGGCTGTCCCCTGGGCTGGCACAGCTGAGCACTGTGCCCAGTTCTGGGCCTTCATGGCCAGAGAGACCCTGAGAGACCCTGAGGGGCTGGAGCGGGTCCAGGGAAGGGAACGGAGCTGGGGAAGGGTTTGGAGCCCCAGGAGCAGCTGAGGGATCTGTGGGGGCTCAGTCTGGAGAAAAGGAGGCAGCAGGAGGGAGCAGCTGGGGGGTGTCGGGCTCTGGTCCCAGGGAACAGGGACAGGATGAGACAAAATGGCCTCAAATTGTGCCAGAGGAGGTTTAGATCGGATACTGGGAAAATTTAAACATGGAAGGGGTTGTCAAGCAATGGCACAAGTTGCCCAAGGCAGTGGTGGAGTCCTTATCCCTGAGGGGATTTAAAAGCCATGTGGGTGTGGCACTTGAGGATGTGGGTTGGTGGTGGCCTGGGCAGTGCTGAGGGAATGGTTGGACTTGATGGTATTAGAGCTCTTTTCCAGCCTAAATGGTTCTGTGATTCTATTGAATATCTGGTTACATTGCATGAGTCTTTCTCTAATTTATCCTTCATTACTTTATTAAGGGCAAAATCCACTCTGAACTCCATTACGTATTTTTTTTCCTATTCACCACGTCTTCACTGTATATTTTATATCTATTTCATGCAAGGAAACTCAAGTAAGTTGATGGGGTTAGAGTGCACAAAGTTTTTTTCACTCCTGACACCAAGTCTTTAATCAGTTCCAACTTTAACAGATTAATTAAAAGAAAAAAAAAAAGAGCAGTAAAACAAAAGCCTTTCTCACTAGGACGAGGTCACCAAGCAATCAATTGTCTGCTGCATATTTGACCAACTTCAACTTTTGTTCATCTAAATTTCTCACACTTTTCATTTTAAGGGTAGACTTAGCCTCAGATTAGCAGTCTGTAAGAAATTATGTCAGAAAAATAAACACTTGCAGTAACTTACCAACCCTGATTATGGACCTACGATTTCTCTAGCTTGAAAATATTCTATAGTCCTTTGATTACACCACACCCATAGGTTAAGGGTTGAGCATAGCCAGTCCCTAAATAAGAGAAAAATATTGGAGAGACCATAATTCTATCCAATTTAAAGAGGAAGAGAAAACCCCTTTATTTCCATAATCCATTATTTCCGTATTTGGGGGTTTTTATTGACATATCTTGTAAACAATGGGCTGTGCTGATCTGACAGGACAGGAACTCAGACCTTGTCAGGATCATTTAGCTTGCTTTCACTTTTGTCCAGTGGTCAATTAAGTATTGTCTGACTCACTTTAGCTGTCTCAACACCAGATGGTAGTAAGAGTCTGACAAGCCTGCTAAATCCTTGTTACAAACAAGAGACTCTCGTGTTAAATGGTGCTGGGGGAGGCATGTGTGCATGAAATTTATGTTTCAACAGAGGGAAAGGCATAGTCCTGCACAGCTAAGGAAGAACACCCTGCACCAGCACACACCTGGGTCTGACCAGCCTGAAAAGCAGCATGACAGAGAAATCTCTGGGCTGGGCATCATAAGCTGTCAGTGTACCTGGGTGCCAAATAAAGCCAACAGCATCCCAGGCTGCCCTTGGAGGATCATTTCTTCCTCTCAATTTCTCACTGGTGAGAGCACACCTGGAGTGCTGTGTCCATGTCTGTGCTCCCCAGCACCACAGAGCTCCTGGAGGGAGGCTGGTCCAGGGCCATAAAGGGACTGAAGGACCTTCCATGTACAGAAAAGCCATCAGTCGAGAGCTTTTTATCCTCTGATAAAAATTATCTGATGAAGATTTCATCAATGTGTATGAATACCAGGTAGGGCAAAAGGTGACAGGCACATGCTGAAATATATGAAATTTTGTCTAAACACAGCAAATGCCTGTTTTACTGTTGAGGAATCAAATGCTGGACCAAATGTTCAGACAGGATGGGGAGTCTCCATTCTCAGACATACAAAATCTCACTAGATACAATCCTGAACAATTAGATTGGATTGTCTGTGCTTTGAGCAGAAGGACATGGACTAAACATCTACATAGGTCTGTTTCATTCTGTGATAATGATTTATGAGCAACAGAGACCTGAAAGGAATTCCCATCAAAAAACATCTAAATTATTTGATGAATTTTTAACAATCTGGTGATGTTCAGTTAAAATGAAATTTATCAAGTAGACATTGAAGCAATTTGTAAAATATTTGTAAAAATAGAAGGGGACTGAAAAATACTATGCATTCCTAAAGAAAGTAAGAATCAAATACAGCATGGGTATGCATGAATGATTAGGTTTCTAACCATCATGTGACTATTATCTTGAATAAAGAATAGTTCCTAATTGAGAAACCCTGTGTCAGAGACTAAAATAGTTCATGCCTTAAACATTGTTATGAAGGAGTTTTGCCCATTATAGCAAAACTGTATAAAGAAACTACAACCACAGAAGTCCACCCCTCCTTGAAGGTGCCTGACTGGAGCCTTGGACCGTGAGTTAAAGGGGGGACTCTGGTTCAATCACCTCAGGTCTGGAGAGAAGTAACCAAGGCTGAGGGAAAAGAATGCATCCACAGGAAAGCCAGACACAGCAGAAAATCATCCCTGGCTGGGTTTGGGGTGGGGCAGACCACAGAGGCCAGGCTTGCACAGGCTGCCCCCAGCCAAGGGGGGAGGAGGAGGAGGTTTCAGGTGTGTGGTGTAACACAAACCAGCCCAGCTGTGGAACCCCAACCCCTGAAAGGGTTATCCCCACATTCAGAGGACATTCACGTGGGAGACAGCTGAGGGGGTGTCAGAATCCATCAAAGACCCCCCAAAGTGCTCCCCAGACTCATTCCCAAGGCCTTGCACCACAGGACTGCACGGGATGCAAAGCGATGCCACAGACCCAGAGCAGGAGACTGTGTCAAACTGCATCCCCCCAGGGAGGTACCTGGGCATTCCCACCTGGCCTGAGATATCCCAACCCATCGGGTTCTGGGCTTTCTGGGGGACCCTCAGCACCAGAAGACCAGCAGGAGAGGATCATTGGGACACCAGTGGGATCCATGGAGTTGTGATACTTTCTTTAATCTTGTCTATCTTTCTGTCCCACCACCTCTTTCCTCTTTCTTTCTCTTCCATTTTCTCTCTCTCCCTCTCACTGACTATTAAATAAAATCCATACTATTGACTTTGGCATGTGGTCTTGCTTGCACCTTAATTTGGGCTGAAGCATTTCTAATTTTAAGAACCAGACTGTAACACCATGTCACACACCTGGGATAATGAGTAGATGTCATGGTTTAGGAATGGTATCCCTCATTTTAATGGTCCCACTGAAACATTTCAAACCATATGCCAGGCATCACATCCCTCTCCCCATATTTATATTTTGATGATCATCCCACACACCAAAGGGCCTTTACCCTCTTGGCCTGCCCAATCACAGCACCTGTTTCATAATCATGGATTACCTGGGATACAGTGTCCATGGTTAAGTCCACCCCTTGACTACAAACCCATCTGTATGTCACATCTCTCCTCATGACCTGAGGCATCATGGGCCCCCTGAGCCGAAAATATCTCGCCCTTAAGTTGCCAGCCCAGATCCACCTGAGGCACTTTGATCTTGTCAGCCTGATCCACGTGCCTGTTGTTGTGATGCTCCTCATTAGCCAACTCTCAATCACAATGATGTACATGATGTACTTACACAGCAAACTTCTCTACCAGGGCAGCAATGTCCTGCCACGCTTGGGCACAGATAGTTTTCCATCTGTGCTGCCAATTGGCCTTTTTCTATCACCAAGCCACACCCACAGAGCATTTGCTACCATCCACAAGTCAGTGCAGAGGTAGAATGTTGGCCACTTGTCTCACCCAGTGATAGCCAAAGCCACCTGAACACCTTCCAGCTCTGCAGTTTGACTGGGTCCACCTTGTCCTTCAATACTGCCTCGACTCTCCACGCAGGGCTCCATATTTCCATTTCCTCCTGGTCCCTATGGTATGGCAAGGTCTGTCAGTGAAGAAAGCACATTGCTTTTCATTTTCTGGTAGCTGATTATATGGTGGGCCCTCCTCAGCATGTTGTCATCTCCTCTGATGATGATGACAGAAATTTTCACCTTCAGGCCAGTTGATGCTGATTTCTGAGATCCCTGGGCAAATGGGGTTTCCTATTCAAGTTCACTGTGTGATCAGAGCAATCCACTTATCTCAACGCAGCATCAATGGCAGGATGTGTGGGAGTTTTCCCTCTGAGCATTCTGTTGGGGTGCCAGGAGGAGCTGTAGAGCCAGCTGAGGTCCCATTTACACAATCCCATGAGGTGGAAGTTTGCACAGAGCTCCATCGTTGTACACCATCCCATTGGCAGTGATGTCATGGAAAGTATGGCAGCAAACATTCAGGTGACTCCCCAACCCCATCAACAAAGACCACCTTTTTTCCTCCCCACTTGACCTCACTTTCCTCCTCAGCTCTGGAAAGACTGTCCAAGACCATGGACAAATTGGAAAGACTTGACCAAAATAAAGAGGAAATGTCCCATCTCCTACCAGTACAGACCAGTCTCTGCCATTGGGACCAGCCACCCGCTGCGTGAGACAGAGGGGACACACCATGAAGTGGTGGGGGGTTTTACCTGCATGACCACAGAGAGCACATGAGGAAGTGGGATGGAAAACTCACCTCTGCCTTGTCAGTACAGGTATGTGAGTTCGGAGGAAGAACAAGCATCTGTAAGAGACGGTCCGAAGATTCCCTCATCTGTCTCACAACCGTCTCAAGGACAGACTGAGACCCTGAATATCACAAGGGACTTGGTTTGGGGAGTTGGGCCTAACTGAGATGGATGTTTGCTAAGTGATTGTTTGCAGGTGGTGGCATGGTACACTGCTCTTGTTCCTGCTGGTGAGCAGAGGCTTGGTAACCTGCACAACGGGTTTTCCACGACTCATGGCTCTCATTCCTGCTGGTGAGCAGAGGCTTGTGTGTGGTACCCTGTGCAATGGGTTTTCCACGACACATTGCCCTCGTTCCAGCTGGTGAGCAAAGACTTGTACGACATGGATCGCTCTGTACCCTACACCTGCTCCCCGCGCAATGGAATTCATCACAATGATCATCAATCTCCTCTGGTTTTGGCCCTGCGCCCCTCGCTTTGCAAAAGACTATAAAATTATACCCCAAACTTACCTTCCTTTGAGATCTCCCCAACGGACAGAAGACCCTGCGTCGTTGGACGGCTGAGTGGACTTCGACATTGGTAGCTATAATCCCCTTACTCTCTTTTCCGTATGCTTTGCTTTCTCCTCTTTTCCCTCTATCGCTTATTAGTGCTGATGAGCACTCAATAAAGTGTGTTTTGCTGTTTAAGTCCTTGGTTTGCTGATAATCTTTTGTACTCTAAGACCGACTAAAAGAACCACATCACGAATCCCACCTTGCGGATCGTGACAGCATCCCAAGAAATTCTTCAGGGAAAAATCTCCAGTTTCCAGTGGGCACGTCCTCAGACAGAATCAGAGGCTGGAGTTACTTCCAGTCCTCTCAAAGGGATTTGCTAGTTTAAAATCCCAGCTGGAAAATAAACTTGACTCAAGCTGCTCCCTTCCATCTCACCCTCCTCTGCTGCCTCCAAATAACAGAAGGGATTTGAATGCCACAGTCATAGCCAAGTTCAATATGACACTTCAGACATTTAATTGCATGATCTTTTTTGTTTTCTCAGTTTGTAACTTTTTCACAGTTGCCTATATATTTGAGTGTACTTGGGACACCATTTGTTCAAGAAGTGTTTTAACACCTGCCTTGAATGTAGGGACAGAAAAAGCCTTTTTTTTTTTTTTTAAGCAGATTCTGAAAAATCAATCATAATGGAATATTTATTTTGCAAGCCCTATCATCTCAATCTCAGTATGAAAGATTGTATGGATTTGAGTGTCTTAAAAGTACATTTTCAATGCAGAAATACTCACTTTTTTCAGGGAATATGTTTGATATTAAATCAAACGAATGCTTAAAGATAATTTCTGATTTACATTAATATTTAAGATTCTCTCCACAAGATTCTAATAGTTACAGCTGTGCACCAGTGCAGTGTGAGGGATTCTGCTAAATGAATTCTATTAAGATAGCCTTTTTCTCACAGGAAAAGCACACCTGAGTTTATTCAAAATAATATTTTGATCTTTAAGTATTTCCTTGTAATTCTGATTTTTTTTTTTTCCAACAATGTTATACTCTATCTATATTATAGAAAAGTTCAGCTGTGAAAGAAGGAACTTTCCAAAGTCCAAAACATGAATACTTATAAAGCCACAGTGTGGATACTTCACAGATGTGGCACACAGCTCCACTCTGGGCATGCTGACAACAAATTCTTGCTAGATGATGTCATTTTGACAGCCTGACAATTTTTCATTGGGAAACAAAATCTTGGGTCAGTGGGAAGAGAGGGAAAACCTTTTTTTTTTAGTTTTTTATGCATATACATGTTTACTAATTTAAGCAAAACTACTACTTTTATCAACTACAGAGGTGGGAAAATTTAAAGCAACTGGGAAAAAATAGGTTGAGGTTGCTTCTTTGAGAGAAGACTGAGACAGAGGAAGTGGGATACTAGGGCAGCAAAACAATGGGACTTAAAAAACCAAACCAAATAGAAACACTTCACCAGAAGACAGAAAAAGAGATAATCAGGCATTCAGATAATGCACAGAGGTATTTGTGGCTACTTACAGGCAGCCTTGCCCTTGATCACTGCAGGTCAAAACAGGACAATGAACCATTGGTCACAGTATTGATTTACACAAAAATAGAGGGAAAAAGTGTGCAGCAAATACCATGGTTTCTTTGAAATTAAGGTTTCTTCAAAAATGAAAGGGCATGGGATTGACTGATAGTGCTGAGATTTTAATTTTTTTTTTGTTTAGACAGAAGAATTTCAAGATTTGGGTTTTTTGAAGTTTATTCTGGAAGGAAGAAATGACATGGTGGGACACTTTTCCTTGGATCCAAAAAGTGAAGTTCAAAAATGCATAGCAGATCTCTGCTTAGGTCTCCAAACAATAGACAGGCACATATAGATCAAAATATAGAATTTGTCTGGTTGTAGAAATGGCAGCAATCAGAAAATTAAAGAGATCTGTATGGGGCCAAAGTAAAAGGAGACTAAGGATTTTATTTTTTTTTTATTTTCTCAAAGCCTACTAGTTTTTTTCTTTATTAGTCTCTAAATATCCTGACAATCAGTAATGTTTCTACATGCTGAAGACAGCTTCATGTGCTCTAACAAAAGTAGCCCTCACAGACAGTGGCTCCACTTGATTTAATTTCTGAAAAAATGATTGAAATTATAGTAAGAATTGATGGATACTAAAAGTATTTTTCATTTATGATTGTAATGAAAATATTGAAGAATCTCTCCTTCAAGTGTTTGCTTTTCAGATCTGTAGGAAGATTCCCTTGTAGTATGAATAGTCAGGCTCAGGATTCATATCAAGCTGTGGTTTCTTCCATTTGTGTCTAACTGGGTTTACAGAAATTGCTTAGGGACAAGCTTGCACACAGATAGGCTTTGAAGGACTTGTAAAATGCCAGCAACATGGGTCAAGATACTGACTTCACAGAAGTTTCTGGTTTGTTCCTGAGATTATCATGACAATTTCAAAATTCTATTATCCAGTGCAACAGGTATTTTATATTTAACTGAATACTTGGCCTCTGAATCCTGGCTTCTTTTAGTCTTTTAAAGTATTTCTTGACTCTGGTAAAATTAATATCTTCACTGCCTTTTCCAAGACATGAATGCTTCATTCACAGAAAATTCCTGTAAGATAATGTTATGACTCCTTCTGTTGCATGAGGGTGAATGGAAACATTAGCATTAGGAACTTGTTTGCAATGTTTATTCCTTATTCACCATGTGATTCTAAAGGGCATGTACATTTCCCATTGATGTCAGGTGCGGTTCTCAGTTATGCAGCATTCAGAAACCTGGCAGGTTTTTTTCAAGGATTGATGAGTAATGTTTTCACAAGCATTGCTGAACTTGCTTAAGAATCTCTCTTTTCTGTGACCCAGAGGAGTTCATATTTCTTATTTGACAGAAGAAGTAACTCCAGAAACACTGGAACATATCAATGTGGTTTCCTCCACACTTTTAACTCCATCCAGGAGCACAGACATTCACACACTTTGCTGAATCACAGGGTATGATCAAGGAGATCCATTCAATTCCTGTATCAGAAATATGCAAGCCCTGTAATTTGATGGTGTCATACCAAATAAGTACAGATAGCGTGCTTGGAGTTGCTTAGAGTTTCCTATCTTGCAAATGTTACAAATCTCAATCCTACTCTTTTAAGATCTGTATTCTTTTTACTGTGTTTCACTTATCACTTGTTTGGTTTGTCCATGCTCTCCCAGGGATGGCACTGGGTGTAGGTGGCATCATTTCAGCAGCTGGGGGGCTGCAGGGTGATTTCTGTGACAGGAGATGAGGGGTTGCACAATCCCAGTTCCAGGTGGCTCTGCAAGGAGCCCACCACAGGCCTCAGCTGACCCTGTCAGGCTCTGGTGGTACCTCTGGGAAAATGCATTTAAGAAAAGGCAAAAATGCTGAGAGAAAAAAGGGCAGGACCAAGGCCAGAGCTATGGGAGGGGCTCCACCACCAAGCTGGTACCACCCCAAAGGGACTGTGGCACCTGGATGGGCCCCTTCAGGGTGGAGAGAAACACTCTGGAAAGGGTTTCCTGGAAAGGAAGGGCCAGCTAAAGAACAAAGTGAGGAAAAGGAGTGACAGATAGAAGCCATGGTGCCCTGAGGCCAACCACGGCCTCAGGAGGGGATGGAGTGTGACCTGTGTCTGTATGGAGAGGAGACAGGGAGGGGAAGGAGGAGTGTCTGGTGCAATGTGGAGCCTGGGAAAGGGAGCAGAAAGTTGTTTTCCCTCTGTGCTTAAATGTTTGTCTTCTTTGCTTCCCAACATCCAAACCAGTAATTGAATGTTTATGTTAACCAGCAATAAATTAACCTAAATTCCCCCATTCAAATGTGCTTTGCCTGGAAGAGTACTACAAATAACTCACAGAAAATTGAAAAAAACTCCACTATTTTTAGTTTAACTTATGGACAAAATGCCTGTGTTGAAGTGGCTTCTACTTGCAAGCCATATTTCTGTCAGGTCTCACAATGAAAGGCAGGAGATACAGGCTGTTAGTTTTACTTTGTGCTAAGGTTGTTTTAGGTTTACACTATATATAACTCACGAAGAACTCTAGAAAAGCAATGAAGATAAAGGAGAAAAAGGAAAATACAGGGGCTCTTGCAATCACAGAAATAGGCTGGACTGTGTTTTGTTGGAGATTAATTTGAACTAAATTATCTGATTTCCAGATTGGAGGGTAATTAAGTACTTTAGGAAGAAACGAAACCAGCACAGAAGAGGTAGATTCAGAGTTCTCACAGAGAGAAGTTTAGAGCAGCAGAAAAATGACATAGGCACTTGTCCCTTTCATTCACACTGTCAATTACTTTTCTAGTAGTGAAAAGAAAAGACATTTGTGTTTTAGCAAAATTTATTTAATAATTTACTGCTGCTAATGTGGGGCCACCCTTTTGTGTGCAGAGTCTGGACTTTTGGTTTGTTAGTTAAAAGCCTTTATCCAAAACAACTTTCTTCAAAACATAGTGATTTTTTTGAAAAGTACAGCTCTCAGCATTTGCTAGAAAACAGACATTTGATCCTTTCAATTGTCTACAAATTATCTACACTCTGCCAGATTTTATACCTATTAGTAAAAGAAGTGCTCTGATTTATCCCATCAGAGTGGGTCTTTCTGATTTATTTTTTCCTAAGGGGTGATTCAAATGCATTGGAATTCATATATTTAGGCTTGATAAAGTACTCTTCAGGTTTGTGGAAGGATTTTTAATATTTTTTTGGTTGATGTTTTAAATGTTATACATGTCTCATGGTTCCGCAGGCTTTAGATAGCTGGGTACTTCTAAAAAGTTGTTATGTATGGTCCTGCCAGATTTCTAGTACAGGAAATTAGTAATATCTGTATTGTGATAGGCAGTAATGGTTTCCATCTGTTTCTGACATCAGACAAAGTTTTGTCTTCTGCATGCTAAAAAGACACAGTTACTAAAACTTTAGCTTCCATCTGCTCTCACACCTAAACATAAGCTTGTCTTTACACGAACCCAAGAGTTTCAGAACAACACAGGGTAAACAATGAGTGAAATGATTACAAACAGTGGTAGTATATCCCCTCCTGGTGCTTAGTGGGCATTTTTGGGTTACAGTTTGTGTCCTTGCCTCACGTACATCATTTTATACAACACTGAGAAACGTTTCTGCAGTGATTACTGCATATTAATCAAGCTAAATGGCGTCACTGGGACAGAAACATTTATGACTATGTCTCATAAAGGCCATCAGAGAGTTAAACAAGTGTCTTTCACTGGTGCAGTTGGAAAGGGTTAGGAACCGTAAATGGATTGCACAGAGGAAATTGCAGCTGTTAAGAACACTGTTTAAAGAATGCAGTGCTGAAAAGTCTAGTTTTAAATCTCATTAAAATTGTAGCACAAACTGACAGAACCAGAAAACTCAAAGCTAAAGTCGTCACCCTGTTGTTAATGAAAGCTACTTCTGTAAAACCAAATTGAGGCAGTGTCAGGACCTTAATGTGATGAAGTCTGATTTAAGTGCATTTGAAGAAATATATATTAATCAAAAGACTGCATATGAGCAACATAATTCAGTTTAACAAATTATTGGAATGACAATACTTAGTCGAGTTGAGGGATTTCTATAATAATTGCTGAACCTAATATGACCATTTTGATTAATTTTACATCATGAGGTAAGGCACTGCACCAGAGTGGCACCAGCCATAATAAAGAAGAAAGGAAGAAAATTTTACCATTTGGTACCCGTTCATACACAGGTACAAAATTATAAAAGTAGAGAAAGGATACAAAGAATAAACTTTTTATGCTTTCAATTTTTTTACAAAGCAGTTGTTATTTGTGAAGTAACCTATAATATTAGCAGTTGACAGTATGGTTAACTGGCATTTCATTTGACTAACAGATGAAAGAATTATTCATGGCTGAAAACTGCATTTGGAAGACTATATTTGAACAAGGGTACCAATACACAGCATATAAACTGAACATAAAATAGCCTTGTTGTAACTTAAAACAATGGGGGCTTAAAACTTGGAAGAATGCTTAAATCAATGTTTCTTTCATGTTTTTGTCCCTAGTGCTATTGCCTTCTCCTTTTCTTCCTACACACAGAGAAAATTAAAAATATCTTGTACATTTGCATAGGTTTTTGATACTAGTTTACAATTATCACGAAAGCTTTCTAGATCTGCAGAAAGCATTGCAAATTTGTCATCCAAAAATAACGTCCTGTCTTGGAAACTCTCTCAGTTCTTTGTGTTCACATTCATGATGGCTGCTGACAATTCTGTATGTAATATTGATGAGGATACGCCAGGCAATTTATATATGCTGGGGACATGCTGGAGGAAATCAAGAACAGCTGTCTCTCACTTTGTGTTGTCTGTCAGGAAAGGCAGCTCTGCTCAAGTTCTCTTTTAATGTGAACTTAGAGAATCAGGGGACAAAGATTAGGTTTAAGTGATTAGAAAAATGTGCTCGCTCATGTCTGGTGCTGAACCTGTAACATGGAGTGTGATTGAGAAAAACCACCTCTTCAACAAAGACTTACTTATTTTTGCCAACAAGATATGTTCTTCTCACCCCAAATAAAAACAGGAAGGTAAAAGATTAGAGGTAACATGGAAGTCATATTACTCAGCCTTTATTGGAAACAGGTACAAATTGTGCCTAATTTTCTGGGAACCAAGAGGTTTTTACACACTTGCCAGTAGGATATGCCCCACTGTATGCTGGGCAGATCATGAGGTGGAAAGGTTCTTCTTCTGTGCACCTTTACTTTTATTTCTTTTTCATTTTCCTAAAGCACTTTCAACCCATCCTCCTGCTGATATATCCCTTTTAATGATCTATTTTCTCTTTCTAAGTAACAGGTGCTGACCTACAAAGCAGATAACTCCAAATTAATTTTTTCCTTTGATTAGAACTTGTGTAAGTAGAATTGGAGAAGCTTTGGTGCCTGCAAAGGAAGTGGGTAACATCTTTGAATCTTGCATGCCTTTGTCACTCTAAAGGCTTTATCAGGTTGCTGTGAGTCTGCCTTTGTCTACCTCTTCTGCTTAATAATTGTCCTTAGATTAATGTAGGAATTGCCAGAAATTTTAGGGGGCCAATCAAGGAAAAAGTATGATTCATGTATGTGAGTCATATTTTAAACTTACAGGATAAATGGATGGAATAGAATGTATTTGATGATGTATTTGAAAAAAAATTACAGCAGCCATACTGTATAATTGGCTCCAATCTTTCATTTCTTAAACAAACTATCCTTTTGTGTTAGTAAGAATTCTTTCAAAGCTTTTCTTACTATTAGATTCTCAATATGTTGTGTACATATAAAAGCTAGCTTCAGTGAAAAAGGCCAGTTTTGGCTTCATTACAATAAAACTGAAATGGAAGAAGAGTTCCTGACATGAAGAAAGCACAGACAGACTTGCATATAAAAGTGAGAAAGAATATGGCCCTTTCTAAATGAAAATTTGATTTAGCACAGCTCTTCTAGGACTGGATTTTTTTATGCTTTAAAAAGGCATTACAATCAGTGACACTGAAAATATCCGATACTCTTAACTGAAGTTTGGGCTTTGATAAAGTTTTATATTTTCTTGATATTTTTTTCTTTTTTTTCCAGAAGAAAAGCTGCATGCAACCCATAAAAAGGTGTCGTGGTATTTTTGTGGAATGGCCACTGACTGAAATCTAGGAAAATTGTTATGGGCAAACTTTCAGTCTGCTTGAACACAGCTGTAGTGGTCTGTTAGTGCTAAACTTTCATTTTACTCTGTTAATGTGTCATAGTTTCACTCAGATGTCCTCAGACTGGCACCCGAGATCTAAGAGCACACAAATTATATTCTCTGAATTGTTCGGTTTTGGTCTCAGTGAGGTTTTTTAAGTTTAATTTTCTAATGGCAAATAGCTGCAGGAATTTGTGTCTGCACTAGAAACTTCCCCAGGCGACTGTGCCATCTCATTTATGGTTTAACTACCAGAAATGCTGAGAATCTCTAAATCTAGAGGGAATTTCACATCCTTTTGCATTTTTCAGTGTTCATTGGTGTTACTTTTGAAACACTGAGAGAACTCAAACAACAAATGAGTCAGAAGGTACCAATCACATGCATCACATGTTGCACATACTCACATGGAGTGGGCTATCCGTGGTCAGCAATCACCACTCCTGCCACTCCCAGTGGGATGGAGGAGACATCTGGAAGAGCAAAGAAAGCTCATGAGCTGAGATGAAGATAGTTAAATAAGCAAATAAAGGGAAAGGGGAGGAGGGGAGAGCCCACACACAAGTGATGACAATGATGCAATCACTTCCCATGTTCTAGAAGTACATTGCTGCCCAGCCAGTCACTGAGCAATGGTGACCTACCCCAAATCCCCCTCCTCGTGTCTGTCTTCCAGAGTTTCTTCCCTCCCACTTTCTTGCTCATCCCCAGCCTACTTGTTGAGTGGGAAAAGAGAGACAGCCTTGATGTTGTAAAAGTCCTGCTCAGCAATGCTCAGACAGGTGTGTTACCAGCACTGCTTTAGTCACAGCCCCAAAAAGGGCACTCTAGGGACTGCTATGATGAAAAGTATTTGCACCTCAGACAGACACATCACATTAAAAGAAAGCAGACATAAATGTTCACTGAATACCTTGCAGATTCATGTAATACTAAGTGATTTTTTCAAACTATTGGTCCAAGTCCTTCAAGTTTGACTTGGAGCAAGATCAGAGCATGACTAATGTTTCTGAAATACTGAAGAGAAAATAAGACAAGTGGTCTAACTGATATTACAGATCACAGAATCAGAGAATCATTGGTTGGAATCAAGGTTGGAAAAGACCTCCAAGATTATCAAGTCCAACAACCTCTGATATTTATAACTACATGCCAGCCTCAGGCATGATTAAAATCTCCTAGATCCCAATGATTCCAACTAGAAGCACAGTTGGACTCTTTAAGACTCAGTTCTGGGTGAAGATTTGAGTAATTTCACAAGCTACTATGTATTTTATGTAAAACAGTCTATCAGAAAATACACGACAAGCAAACCCAACATATCAGCTATATAAGACTGTTTCTACTTACTTTCAGCAGCAGTTGCTTCAGAGATGCAAGTTGATTAGCAGGAACCAAATTAATTTATTTCAGGCTGCGCTAGAAATCTGACAGGTGGAATACAGTTGTCAGAACTGACATTTAGCTCATGCCACTCATTTGACTGTTTCTTCTGAGCTGAAACAACAGGATTACAGCAAAAAGCAATCAGTACTTCAGGAGACAGTTTATGGAGAAGAAATCAGTGTAATTTCTCCACATGCTGTGATACTAGCTGACATTAGCACGCCAAATGACCACCTCTTGTTGAGGCCTGCACGTGACCTTTGAACATGTGCCTGTCAATGTTTTGCCCACAAAAAAAATTAAGAATTACTTTTTCCTCCTAAATATTTTCATGATACTTGAACCAGGGTACCAGACAACTATGTTTTTATTGGTTGCTACATTTTTAGCATGGAATGTTTAAAAGCGTGGCTGCTGTCCACAGGCAGAAGGCGCAAAATGCATTTCCAATAGTAATTTGAATTATTAAGGCAGCGTCTCTACAAACTCAGCTTCTTTTCATGACCCACAATGTTACCACACCTTTTGTGGCTCAGGTCTGCCCACACAAAACAATCAACTGAAGCTTGTGAGTACACTGACTCTCCTCATTACTGTTGCTACAACCATTAAACATTTTAAAAATAAGAAAAAACATTATCTTGGACACTTCTGCTAAATTGCTACATTAAAATTTTTAAAAGGTCACAGAGAGTCGTACTTTATATTCAAACAAAGTAAGGGCTGTTGCTTTGCAAAGACCATATGCACCAAACCCAAGAATCTATCTGCAGAATAAAGTAGGACTGGTCTAGAAATCCTAGAAGTCAACGAATGGCTGTATTTTGAAACCATGAGGAGCAAAATAATAATTATCTTTCCAGTGAGTAGTGCCTTCTTATTGTAAGATGAAGCTGCATATAAAGACTTAGCTCCTAAAATCTGTATCAGAAGAAATGTAGAAGGTAAATCCAGCCTTTGCAGAGTTCTGTGGTAATTGCAGGCTTTCTGACCTTTCATATGGAGATCTTTACATTGGTTTTGACTCACTATGTCTGCCAGTATGGAAAATTTGGAGCAACTACTTTAGAAAGTGCTAAGTTGTCTTGAGGTTTTGTTTTTGCCACAACCTGTCTGCAAAAAATTGCCCTGAGACTTGAATGTTTTGAATGCTGGCCAGACTCATTTTTACTTTGCTTTCCTGGCCAAACTTCAAAAGACATAACACATGGTCACTTGTGAAACTTGTCTGAGGGGCACGACAGGGCTCTGTGTGTGAGCTGTGCTCTAACTGCAGCTACACAGCAAATTGCAAATACTAACTAGCATTAGTAACAACAGGATAAAAAATTTGGCATAATACAAAGAGATTCTTCGTTTTTAAGGATTAGAATGCTAATATTCTGGCTGGCAATACACACAGAACTGACTCTGACATTTCTTCCCTGCCTTCATTACATGAGCTGGTAAGATTATGGCTCACTCTGGTACATACTGCACTTGCAACAAGGGTAAAGATACCCAGGGAGTCAAAGGCAATTGTGACACATATAGAAACACCATAAAAGAGGCTCCCTAGGAAAAGAACATTTTTTTGCTGTAAGGAATTGACCTGACATGCTGCTGGTTCCCACCCAGCTGCTCCCCCATGACTTCTCCTCAGCAGGGCAGGCAGGCAATATAAGTCAAAAAAACTCATGGGTCAAAATAATGACAGAGACATCACTTACCCATTATGATCATGGTCAAGACAGATTTGATTTGGGGAAAACGAACCAAATTAATTAAAACCCTAACTCTGACACCTGGAGCACCTTCTCTACTCTTTTCTCACCTTGGTGTTGTAGGACTGATTCTTACACTTTTTTTTTTATTATTATTTTTATTTTTCCCCTTGTCTCTCCATTCCTGGGCACAGTTTTGCCCTTTCTTAAATATATATATTTTTAGAGGTGCCACCAGCTCTGGCCTGTGGTGGGGCTGTTGTGGAGGAAGAGCAGCTGGGAGCGGCTGCCACTATCTGTGTCCTTCCCAAGGCTGTCCCTGGCATTTCTGCTCAGAGCTCTCCCCCCACACACCTCCCCTGCTGCCAAAACCTTGCCACCTACACCCAGTACATTTGCTTTCTTGATCTGTTGAAAATATTGCAAAGATATAATTAACATTCTCAGTAAAGAGAAGTCTTCTCATTTGTTCCCACATTTTATTTGCTGATATGCATTTTAACATTTTAATAATTTTCTCACAAAAAACCCACAAATTATGGAAATAGAAGCACCTAGACCTTTTCAAAGGATTCTAAGAAAAGGAGCATATCTGCCAAAATGACTCAAAAGAGTCAGATTCCCAGGTGTAGTGTAAACTTTTGAAAATGTTTACAGATACTGACAGTTTTCCAATCTTGGATAAGTGTCTAATCCTTCTGTGGAACAGCTTGTCCTAGTTTTCATTATTTCTGGCATAGGAGGGTAAATTGCATGCAAGATTCATCATTTCCTCCTGCTGTCTAAAATCACTTTCTTTGAAAAATAATCTATGGAAATTACTTTCTACTCACAGCTTCCCTTAAACTTGTTGAGGTTGAAAGCAACCCAGTAAATCAGCAGATGGAGAAGGGGTAAATGGACTTTTCTCTTTTCCTGATGCCTTTCCTAATGCAGTTCCCTGTACCATGTAAGCACCACGAGGTGCCATTCCAGTGGCAACACCTGTTGGGAATGTTGCCAGAAGGTGGGAAAATGAGGGAGCACAAGGGAAGGAAATACTGTCTCTGTGATCCTTGAGCTTTATGAACTGAGTGCAGATTGAACTCCCTCTGCTTCCCCAGGGTTGGATGAACGAGTCATTTAAGGCCAGAAGGAGAAAAAGTCTATTACATGTCAGCAGATGGAACACAATTCAGCCCTGTCTGATATACTGGAGACAGGGTTTCAGTTTGTGGTTTTACAAACATTTCCATGCCTAGATCTTTCCACCAAACATCTGTTCTTGTCTGGATATTGAGTATTTCCAGTTTGGAAGGGGTGATTTCCATATCCTTCTTAGAAGTCCTTCAAGTTGTCTCTTTGTCCTCTGTTTTCTCACCTCTTGGAACAAAGTGATGTCTCTGACTTTACTCTCCAGTGTTTTACACAGACATTGTATGTTTACAGTGCACACAGTCTCTTGCATGCTCAGCAAGCATTTACACAGCTTTTCTGCCTTTGAGAACCTTCCTTTCATACCCTTCATATGGGCAGCAGGAAAAGAGAGAGAAAAGGTCTTGCTCTTCCCTGGTCTGAACTCAGCCAGTGTCATGAGGGAAGCAGAGAAATGCCACTTCATTGTGCTTGGATTCCTCTAAAAAGCTCTGTTGCAAGGAATAGTGACTGCTTTATTAAATTACTCAAAGATAATACTATGAAATGTGCTCTGAAGTCCCAAAGCCATCTGACCCCAGGTCTTCCCAGACACTGAGGTTGTTGTTGTACTTAAATAATTTCTAAATGCTGGTAAGCATCCTTCAAAAATTAGGTTTTTCATTTATGAATGTTTACATATATCTGTGACTTTTCTGAAGAACTGTACAATAAAAATATATAAATTAGCATGAAACACAGATCTCAGATTTGTTGCTTTTGAGTGGTCATCCACGCATCTGATGGCTTGATATTTTTATCTGCCCTTTTATGTAAATCATTGTCCATTGAAACCCACAGTTCAAGTAATTTTTTTTCTTGTTTAATAGGTTATTGTCTGAAATGTGATTGTTTTTTATTTCAGAAACAACATATTTTTTGGTTTTGTGTTACAGATTTTCAGCTGAATGCTCTCAATAATGCCAGTAAATAAATCTGATTTTCCCACAACTAATCTGGTAAAGAGATGGAAGAATAAAAACTGCAAAATGGTCAATGTTCTTGCAGAAGAATTAATCTCGTTTCGCTTTACTTATGGTAAACCCTCCATCTGGATACTTCTTGCTAACTGCTTCTTAGTGATTGTATTCAGCAGGTATAAAAATAATTTATTTTGGCAGCGTTTGGTTCTCAACTTGCAGAAATGCATGGGGTGAGTGCTTACTAGAATTAATATTAGTTACCAAACATACCTGTTCACATTTGAAATAGAGATGCAGTACTTGTGTATGTTTAAACAGGCTGAACTGCCTGTTTTACACCACACCAAAAACAGGAATCAGTATCCAAAAGATAGATGTGCCATCAGCAATGCTGGCTCAAAAAGAAGTTTGAAGCTTTTTGCTCACATGCTATTTACAGAAAAGAGTATGTGCACTGTTGAAATGCTTTAGCACTCTTGCATTTTTCCATGTTATTTTTGGCAAATACAGGAATTCATCTTTTTTGTCAAAATTATTTTGTTGATGATTTCTTTCTTGTTTGTTTGAGTTTTAAGACTGCATAAACTATAATTTCTTGTAATATGCTTTCTTTTAAATTGATTTTTAAAAAAAAATATTAAATGTAAATTGTCATTAACTAACATTTTGTCACCATCAATGCAATTCTGTAGATAATCTCCGAGAATAGGATTAGTATGAATTAATTTTGTTGAGGATTCCAAGGCTACTCAACTGCTTTAAACAAGATGCTCTTTTATGCTCTTGCTTGAAGAGGTATCTTTTAACACAGACTGGTAACACTAAAGTATCACAGTGCTCCATGATAAAGAGGGAATTTTATTTTGAATGTCCTACATAACTTTCAATTTAGCCTGGTAGAGATTAAGAGGTGTGGGTGTATTGCAGTGAGCCCTAGTGCCAGGTTATTGTGGGACTGACAGTGAATTTAGAATTCACATTACATCAGGGAGCTTTGGATGAGAAGATGAGAATGAACTTAAGTTTTGGGTTTATTTTGTTTTGTTTTAGCTTTGTTTGCCCTTTTTCACATTGGTTGGTTTTGGTGGGGGGTTTTAAAAGTCTATCTTATTTATGGTATACTCTAGTTATTTTGTATAAAAGAATCTGGTTTTGTAGCACTAGATGGAGAAATAGTCTCTCTGAATTGCAAAATCAGTATTTTACAACCTAAAGTCAGTGAACCAGTCTCAAATAGGTAGTGGTTAAATATGTGATGTGATATTGAAATAAAAAAAATTGCTCAGTGATAAAATAAAATGTGTCTTAGCTTGGCATACCTTTCAACAATTTCTGAGATATTTTGATTGTGTTTTCAAATAAAAGAAATAGATAAATAAACACATCAAGAATTTGTCAGTTCTTTAAAATACACTTTCTAAGAGGGGCCAAAGTAGAAAAGGATCTGACAACAAATATTATGTAAAAGCTCATGTTAAATTATATAGTGTCATCTTCTAGTAATCCACACCTACATTGCTAAATACTGTTCCTCGACAAGCTACAAATAAATATTGCAGGTCTTTAAATGTACATATATAGAATAAAGAATAAAACGTTTTTTTCATTTTTTTTCTATCAAATAAATCATAGGCAATGTTTCTGTCAATAACAGAATTAATATAGATTTTAGTGGATGTCAGAAGCAACTAAAATTGGAGAAAATGGAAAACTTTTAAGGCAATTTCATGACCAGCAAATCTCATGATCATGAGGTTATTTGCAATCCAGGGTGAAAGTGTAATGCATAAACTGATGGTATTGTTTGCATATGGAATACAAGCAGCATGGTTATCCTTAGCCAGGATTTTCAGTCTTTGGTCATGGATTTCATACAGATTTCTCACAAACAATCTGAATTATTAATATTTGTAATACATACCTAGAGAGAGAGTTCTTATAAACTCTCAAAAACAGCCTGAGGGTTAGTTTTAAGAAAAAAAATAAAAATTATGGCATGAAAAAGTAGTCAAATCTTTCATAGAAGTAAAATATATCAATCTCTCTAACGATTTGATTCAGATAAATTTCTAAGATTAATATAAAAAGCCAGTCTAGGTTTACATGCTATTGATAGATATTTAGGGCTGAAAGAGACTTAAGTCCTTTTTCTCCATCTTAAGCAGGACTTATCCCTAATGTATTTACATAATTTGTTACTGTAAATTCCACTGGCTGAGATAATGTAAACTCACTTTCTATATCACTGGAGATTGACAATCATCATTGTTAGAAACACTTCTTTAATTTTTAATTTAATCTTTGCTGGTGGCAGCTCCCCCAAGGTGGGATGCAAGGTTTGATGTTGAAGTCCATCAGGGCAAAGGGCTGATAAGGGACTTTGCCCCAGCCCCCAAGAAGGATCTCCTGTAGTTGGGGTGAGCAAAAGCTCACCCACAATGCCCCCTGGAAGGTTATATGTTAATAGTACTAGAAAGTTCTATGGTTCCTATGCCATTATTGGTTAGAATTTGGTGCATTATTTTACATATTCCTAATCCCCTGTCCTTATTGGTTCCTTCCCCTCAAACTCCACCCTCAACCTACCTTATGTAAATTACTTTCTACCCTGGACCCCGGCATTTTTCGTGCACCCTATACTGTTGTTAGGCTTATGTGTTTGTTCTTTTGGTATTAAAAACTTTTCCTTTTTGGGTCACTGAATCATGCCCATCCCTCATTTTATTTGCCACCCTTTTGAGGCCCTTTTTGCCGAGGATCCCGAGGTGGCGCCCGGCCAGACCATCCGGGCCCGGCGTGCTGCAGCTCGAGACCCTGGGGGTACCACATCCCTCCCTCCATGGAAAATGCATCCCCCAGGGAGGCTGAGAGTGAGCCACAGACTGTCCAGAGAACAGCCATGGTGTGGAATAAACATTTAGCTCCACATCCAAAACAGGAAGCTGTTGTGTTTTTAACAAGAGGCCATCAGCTGAATGAAGACAGTGTGGTCACCCAGCAGAAATCTCGATTTAATGAGCAGGGTCCATTTCAAACACCTGTTCAGCATAGAATGTGCTCGTTCTGAGACAACACCAACTCCTCAAATTCCTCAATTTTTTTGTTGCTTAGCTACCATGTATGCACTAAAAATATCGTATTGGGTAATGGCCTAATCTGAGGAATAGCTGTAACAAATTACAAAAATCACTGCAAATGACAGCAAAATTACAAAATTTGGCCACAGTAGGTACAGAATTGAAAATAGTCATAAAAGACGGAAATTGCTTTTTCTCAGAGTTATTTTTGAATCCAGGTTTATATTTCCATGCCTGGGATTTCTTGTTAAAGAAACAGATCATTATTACATATCTAATTCATATGATAGCAGCACTTCATCTTTAGTTTACCTGCATCTGCAATAAATATTGCAGTCAAGTAGCTGTATTCATTTATCACTTAGTTTACAGTATCTTTCATCTGATAAAGTTGAGGGAGAATGTTTACCTGGGAAATTCCATGCTGTATTTCATACTGGCTCTCATTGCAATCAATATAATTTATCTATTTAGATAGAATTTAAACTGAACACTTCCAGGTATGGGGCAGCCACGACTTCTGTTCTTGATGGTTTCTTGAAATGTTACACTGTCTCTTAGGTTAGGAAGACAGATAGAATTCTAAATTTATGGATATTTTGATCAAATTTTGTTTGCATCAGCTGAATTTTTACTATAATTAAAATTTTACTGTAATTCATAGGAGAGTTTTACTCATGCTTTCATAATCTGTTCTCTTCTTTTTTTATGTCCCATATGGAAGCAGTACTTTTCAGAACATACTTAACATCTTCATTCTGAAGTCCTCTGCATTAACTGAACAGGTCTCAAGATTATTTTATTCTTTTTTTATGGATGTTGTAACACTGGGCTTCTTTTCACTATGTAAGAGAGAGTTGTCCTTAATACATAAACATAGGAATTAACATTTCCAGATTAGACAGTGTTCTCAAACTGAGAATGTCCAACAGCTGCATTTGTCAGGCCTTGTCACTGCTCTGCACAGCACCAGTGCCATTTATAACTGATGTGACATTTTTCCTCTGTCTTAGGCATCATCAATTACTTCAGGCTTCTATGCTTTTTGCAAAGTCAACTTCCTGGCTTAAAGGAAAAGTCAATAAATTAAGATCATATACTGGAAAGTTTTGCAGCACATAAAGTTTCACTGAAATATTGAAGAATATTTAGAAAAATCTATCAGTGTGGAAAGTTGGGGCTCCTCTTATCATTCAAACCCTGTAAATTTGTAAAATTGACTATAAACCTGATTTGCACTGTAAAATCTGCGTTTGATGGCAAGCAAAATATTAGCAGACATTTTTCTTTTGCTCAGTCTACAGCATTTGAACCTGCTATTTTCCAACCACTGACTGACTTTGCTGAAAAGTTGAATTATTAAAGACAGAAAATCTTGTGAGGCTTTTGATGTCTCCTTCTTGTCATTGCTGTCCATATTCATGAAACAACCTGAATATTTATTCTCATTCGTGGGTACATCCTTTTTATTTTTATCCTGGTGACTGATCTCAAAAAGCCATGCATGTGAGACGATAACATGAAAACCAGAATTAAATATTTGTGTTTCACTCTGTGAAGATAAAGACCTTAATCCATTTCCTTGCCAGAATTGAAATGAGAGGATTTGCCCTTGTGTGACCAAGTAATATCCTCATTGACTCCAGGTAACAAATGTTCAGTGTAATCTTGTTTTCTAGAAAGTCAGGAGATGTAAAAAATATTAATGCCAGGCAAGATTAGGCATAAACTTTCCAAATCAGCTCAGAATTGCTGGTTACGTGCAGCATCTGGAGACACCTGGGACCAGAATTCCTTTGAATGCTTTACAAAGAGGAGGGGTATGCTGAGAACTCCCCAGAGTGGTGCTTTGGGATTTGGTTTACTTAACTCTAGTTCATTTTTCCAGTTGCATTTCTGGGGGGAAACAGAGGAGGGCACTGAACTTGACACCATGAAAGAACAAAAGCTCTTCCAAAGGGCTGGTTTTGTCAGCTCTGGGAGCGCTGTGGAATGAGTTTCTCACAGGGCAGGGGGCCTGAATCTGTACTTAGCTGTTGGGTTATTAGAGTCTTGCAGAGTTATTAAAGCCATTCTGCACTGTTGGATCCTTCTTTTAATGCGTGGCTGTTCCTTTATTTATTCCTGTGCTTGTACACCTGACAAACAGTATTCAAAGTGGCTTCAGTCACTACTGTTTTAACCAATTTTTCTCAGTTCTAGGAAGAACTCTGGGAAATCTTCAATATTATTGCCACAGTTTGAACTAAGTGTGCTGGCTTTCTGAGTTACTTGAATGTATTACATTGCCAATGTGGTCGCTGTACCTCAATTTGTACAATTGCTCACTAGAAACACTTGTTATTATGGTTGGCAGAATCATTTACAAACACTAGATACAGTCCAATTAAAGATGTGTGGAGCTGCTGGTGTGCTTTCTGACTGAGAGAAGATAATAAGAAACTAAGACTACCTGAACACTTAATAAAGCTCGAGAAAGTGTATTTCTTCCACTAATAATGCAGTCAGAAATACAAAGTAAGTAATAATTTCTACTCTCAGAATAGTCAAAGGGAAAGCTCAATGCAGGGGTTTACTCATAATCTTATTCACCAGTTTTCTGGGTCAAGTATTATTTATGTCCCATGTAGTGTCCCATTATTTTAACATGTTTATTTGTCAGATGTTTACTTAGAAAGTAGTCACTCAAGGGCTTCTCCCTTTTCAACCTTATTTCTTTCTTTTTAAGGAAGAGACAAGGCATTTCGTTATTTTGGAAGGAATTACAATTATGCAGCTCATTGTTTTTATAAACACACTTGATTTGTGTTTTGTCTTGGGTACATAAATACTCATAATCTATCATAGTGATTTTTAATCATGTTTTTCACTGAATTTTGTATAAATCTTGAATTATACCACTGTGGCACAAAAAACACTCTCCTTCAGCAATTGCAGCCCTGTTCATACCTTGCATGGCTCCCTAAAAATTTCTTTTTCTGAATGCTACTTATTTTTTAGTTGCATTCAGTTGTAAATTATGTTAACTTTTAATGAGCTTTCAAAACACAAAAAGTTACATTTTCTGACTCTACTTTCATATTTCAGGTTGGTTGTGAAGACAAAGCAATTTAATAGAACCACTGAAATGATGGCAGAGGACATGACATTTTGGGGAAAAAATGCATGGAGATAGCAGTGTATGAGTATTAAAAAAGCCTGCTGAAAAGCGACATGGGATGAGCTGGAAGAAAGCAACATACAGAAGGGGCCATTCAGCACATTGGTTTATTAAGTTTAGTAGTGACCCCCTTCCTGGAACTCATGTGATGCCCTCATGATACCATTTATGAAAGAATTGAAGAGGATCTGAAGGCAATTTTTCTCAAGATCTGTTTGACATGTGAAGCAGGAGAAAAGAAAATGAAGAAGTCTCTGTAAATGATTAGCTGAAAGCTGCAGTGAAGGTGCTTAGGCAGGGAAGATCAGTGTATTTAACAAAGCAGAGAAGTGATTAGAAGGCAGAGAAATCATAGAATCATTAAGGCTCAAAAAGACCTACCAAGATGATAAAGTCCAATGTTACTGGCCAGGAGGCCTGTAGTTAAGTCATCCCTCTGACAGGAATTAGCACAGACTTACTGCTCTTTTTCCTGCTGTGCTTTGTTGTGTAACTGTTGATTTTTTCCCTCTGGTAAAAGGCAGTGTGGTGTCATGACTTGCCTGCTTCCCTGTTCAGAAACAGCACATACAGGGGGAAATTTCAAAATTGCTATTTTCAGAAGTCAGCAATTCTTTCTTTTAAAAATAACTTTTCTGTTATTATTATTATTATTATTATAACAATGACAACAGTCATCATCATCATCCAAAGTAAAGGTTGTTATCACACACCTCCATCTCCTCTGCACACAAGCGATGCTGATTCCTTGTGCCAAAGCAGGTGCAGTACCAAAGGTTTTTAATACAATATTGACAGCTTTTGAACAGAGTCCAGGGGGAAAAACCACCACTGTGCCACAGATCTCCTTTTATTCCTACACCAGTAGCAGAATTTTTCTTATCCAACATTGGTTTTGATCGCTTCTGCTCCCAGGAAGTTGCTATTTAAGTTACATAAATTCTGTGTAATAAGACATCCTTATCTCAGGTAGTGCCAAGCATGTCCTTCAAAGTCTGTGAAGATAATAAAAGCTTCTTCTAACATGCAAATTTTATAAAATACACATAAATACACATTTTATAAATTAGAAATTTTGAAAAATATATTAAAATCCCATCCTTTCACTCATTTTTGCAACCTGAAGTTCTTCAAACATTTAACCTTCTGACTTTGCTGAAATGTATTAAATGCATGAAAAGAAATACCCTGGAGCAGAGAAGGAAACAAAAATTAATAGTTTTGGTTACCATTAAAATCAAGTTAAAGAAATTTCCTAATAGGTCACCATCAAGTGATCAAAAACCTGGTTCATTATGAAGCAGTCAGTAAGAAGTAGTTAAATGCTGCCCAGAGGATATGCATTATTCTAACAAAAAAAAAACAAAGGCTAAAATAGTTGCTAAATTGTACATAAGGTGTGTATTTAATTTCAACATGAAACACTTGCAGTTAATATAAACCTGAAATAGTAACCTTGGCACTTACAATAGGAAAATCAATGTAAAATATGTGCAATGAATATATCCACAAAAAAGTTGCGAAAGTCATAATTAGCAATTGGAATAACAGTTTTTTTACCAAAATAAGAATTTAGTTAATGGAATCCATATCAAAAGAGTCATTATCATTTTGCAGCTGTGTTTCACAAGGGAAAAAGTGAGTAATTTACTCTAGTTCTTTAAAATGTCTGTGAAAGTCTCATTATAGGGGACCTGACTACATAAAAATCTTTGAACATGGAACACAATTTGTCAAGGTGACAGTCCTAAGTGGAGATTTTAAAAGCCTCCTTGAGCAAATGATGTCTGATTCTCATTCATTTCTCTTAAGTGCTACTGTCCTTCACATGTGTACCTTAAACAGGATCTTTTTTTGCAAGGAAATCTTCATTTTTTTCTTGATTTCAATCTAAAGCAGAGTGATCAGAAAAGATGAGTATCAGTGTGAGCCCAAAAAATCTTTTGAAGAATTTAAAAATGGAAATACAATGCTGCCTGTGGACATGTTTAAGAATCAGTGTCAGAGAGAATAGGGATCAGGGTGAGACTCCTTGAAATAAGATTGCAACTATTTTTTACAGTCGTAAGTCAATTCTTCGCATATTCATGTCAACAACCTGTGTTTCTATGGGTAATTTTTGCAAGCCAGATATAAATGGAGTTGACCTTGTGCCTCTCTAAATGAATACACTGCACTAGATTGGTACAGACTATTTAGCATTCTCAATAATTATTCCTGCACAAATTCCCTTGATTTTTTCCTTTTTTCTTCTCTTACCCTCTAAATGAGACTTTTTTCCCCTTTTACATTATGTTACATCTTTGGTATATCTTTTAGAAAATACAGAAATGGAAAAAAAGTACATTAGATTTCCTAAATTAAATTATTAAGTTGATTATTTCTACAGTGTGAACATTCTGGAACTTTCAAATCCAAGTTTGGACTCCTGATTAATCCTTTTCATCTCTGTTACTCTGTGATTTTGTTACAAAATTTTTCATCAAACAGGAAAATATGAACATGGGTTTGAAAAACCCATAATCATTATTTTCATTATGCTTTTTATATTCAAATATTTCAGATTTAAAAAAAAAAAAAAAAGAAAGCAGAGAAAAAACAATTTCAATGGTCAAAAGAAAATAAAAAGAAAAGAAAGTAACCAAAATACCTTTAAATATTACCTCCAATGTTATATTGCCATTTTTTAATCATTAAAGAAACAAGCAGATTACACATGGAGGAAAAAAATGGCATTGATATCAATAAAGAATTTCACCAATTTCTTCCATGAAAACATGTTCTGGATGTCTTGGTTGCATATTTATCATCTCCAGTACTTCACATGCTTCAGATCTCATTTTCACCAATATTACATTGTAATATTACAATATTCACCAATATTACATGCTAATAAAAATGTTACAATTTGTGAAGTATGTCAGAATTTGGGCTCTCATAAAGATGTTGAAGTCCAGGTTCTAATGTAACTCAGCTAATAAAACTGTTTTGCAGAAGTTAATTTAGTTTGGTAAGTAAGATAACATTTGGGGCCTTGTTTTATGCCTGTGCTGTCTTTGACACTGACTTTAAATATCTGCTATAAATCAGATCTATTATATAATGTGCATTTCATAAGAGAGATTTTAAAATTTATTCTTTTTCTTGTGTCCTTCGTCCATTTAAAGAGATGGAGTGTGAAGAGAAGCCAGATATGCATTTCATCAGTTTCAAAATTATTGGTGAAAGCAAAAATGGATGTTTTCCTTTTTGCTGCAATGTTCAGTCCACTACATCAATGGCACATGCAAATAAAGAAACAAGTAAAATTACATTTTAAAAAATGTTGGGAGGGAAGAAATCTTTGTGGTATGAATTTCCACGTTCATTCTTAATTGCTTTTCCCTTTCAGGCTTTACAAACACGCTGGCAACACAAGATGTTCAGAGGGTGCTCTCAAGCACCCCTCAGAGCATGAGTATCTTGTAGAAGGGTGAGAAGGAGGGAACAAGTTGCTGATAACATCCTGCACCTTACCTTAAAACCTAACAATTCTTGAATGAAGACAGATAAATATGTATTGGAGCTATATTCATTCCATGAGATTGATTGTGGCCCCATCAGCCATAAATTATGGGTCATGCCCAGTCTAATATGCGTGCAAATGCAATGTAAAGACCAGAAGTGCAAGTACTGGAAACTCCATTTGGAGGTTTTACTGGAAATGAAGGCAGAGTTGTTGATGATGTATATTTTATTTTTAAGGTTGTGTACTTCATTGAAATAAAACAATTAAATCATTACACTCTTGCCTCCACTCACTGAGCAGGAAGTGAACTGGCTGGAAAGTCAGTCTTTACAAAATGGAATCTATTTGTGTGAGTTCACATACAGATGTGGAAATGAAAACCCCTGTAAGACATTTTTTGAGTGTCTTGAAAGATTAATAGGAAAATATTATAGCAATGATGATCTTGATGCTTTTAGTATCTCTCAAATGAAAGTGGCCTTTTAATGCACCTAATGACAATCTGTAATTGAGTAAAATTTTGCATTTTCAGGATACAAGAAATACCTGAGGATTCTTTTAAATAGATATTAGATGTTGTTTTCCCTATTATTACGAGGGCAAAATAGTCTATTTAATTATACAGAACAAAGCTTCTCCTTTACATAAGGCACTTGGAGGTATTCTATGCTGAGGAAAATTATTATTAAATTATGATCTCACTGATAATAATAAAAATTATTTTTGAAAATCCTGTGCACTTTGAGTTTGCTCCTGGAAGTAACAGTTTGCAGAGGAATGTTTCAGGTCCCAGTGAAGAGGTTCCAAATTCTGTATCAGCATTTTCTACACTATGTACAGTCTTGTCTATGTTGTGGGAGAAGGACAATTCACCATCATGGAATTATTCCTAAAGCAGTACTGGCCAACAAATATAAGAAACGTGTTTGTAACTTTTGTATTGGTTCTGTGTCTTTGCTAGAAGAAATAAGAAATCCTCTTATTATTCAAGAATCAGCCTGAGATTTGTTGCATAGGAAAATCCTGGCTTGAAGACATAGAATTTAACAAACAGAGCTACAAGTGAAAGAGAAACCGTTGAAAAACAAAATCCCTGTAGCAGGGATTTGCAAAACTCTAAAGAAAATTTGCATTATAACACCTTTTTTTCCCTCCTACTTCCTGCAGAGGGATCTCCCAGAACAGTCCCACCTCTTTGAGCTCACCACTTCAGCTTCAATCAGCGCCAAAGCCCTGTTCCAAGCTGCACAGATGAATCACTCAGAAAAGGACTTCCACAACAGCTGACTCTTGCTGCTTGCAACAAATGACACACTCTTCATCCCAGGATGTGAAGGAAGTTTTGATGGAAGTTAGTCAGCAAATACGGGCTCAGGGACTGTTCTGCACATTATTAATTTGTGCATAATTTATTCTAATGGGAGAAGTTGGAGGTTATTGGAGATGAATTATTTCAATCAGTCCCCCTTGCCATAAAGTTCACACTTTTCCGTGAAGTTTCAGCTCGTTTAGGCTCAGTGATTGGCTGCTGGGAAACTGCCCTCAAAGCTTTATCTGAAGCCATGAGAACTTGAGTAATTAATTGCTTTATTGTGAAAGTCATGCCTAACATGTGGATTCCTGTCCTAAGAGACATTGCTAAAGCATATTCTGCATTTAGTTACCTGCCTGACAAGTTGCGTATTTAACAGGAAAAAAGTCATTCTCACTGTGATTGATGGTGCAGCTCCCCCTTTGCAGTGATGAAGAGAAAATAAGCTGAGTCAAAGTGGATCTGGCTACAGCACAGCACTTTTCTCTTTGCTGTTGCTTCCTCATTTCTCTTCATTTGGGTAAGAAGGCTTTGCTTTGAACACACTTATTCCCACAGCCTCCTATCTACCAACCTCTGTTCTCGTTCCTTTCTTCTTCTTTACTTTGAAATTACTTTAGATACATGACTCTGTACTGGCTGACATTAAAGAAAAGTGGGGTTTAATAATTCCTGTTATGTGCCCTTCAGTTCAAGCACAAAGCTTTAAAAATAAGTGCCCCTGGCGGGGACTGAATAGTGTCGTTCACCCTGCAGCTTCACTTTCTCCGTGTATTGTAACATTTTGTTTCAAGCTCTGTTTTTCCTACTCTGATTTCTCTGGCATTTGGGCTTGGCACCTGTCAAACCATCACATAGAGACAGCAGGGGAGTTGAGGGAGCACAACTTTTGTGCTGAAGCTGCCCTGTAGTTTAAATGTACCTTGACAATGTGACTTTTAGATGAAATGGGCACAGACACACACCTAGGAGTTCACCTTCTGCCCAGATGGCTTACAGGGTACACCTGCATGGCCACCACTCCCTTTCCAATGCCAGATAAGGAATTCCACAGACGATTTTCACATGTCAGTCTGGCAGTGGAAAGGATGAGCTTACAAGGAATCCAGTGATGCAATCCATTCAGTCACAAGGGGTATAAAGAAAAGGTATTAAGTAGGGCACTTGCTGGCAGAAGAGGGAAAGTTTGTATTTAAAATTAGTATATTTCACAACTTGGTCTGCAGTTTATCTGAAATATACATGCATGAACAATATACAGAAGACTCTGAATTTATATCAATATAAGCACATGCCCAGTTAATCTATTCCTTCATTTTGGTGGAAGTTTGAGATAAGCCAAATACCAAATTTAGAGGCTTAAAAAGTATCACATTTTCATACCATTTCTATAGATGACAACATATCAGAGAACAGGCAACTTCATCCTGCTTTCTTATCCAAGGCACCACTAAGTGTCTGCATTTTCTGGAACCTGGATCATTGCTCCAGAATAAGAGGTGTATTTGAGAAATTGGGAAGAGTTCCTAAAAAATGGGTGTTGGTTATTGTCTGGGAACAGCTGCCACCTTAGATTTGTCTCTGGGGCCCAGGTGGCCTCTTTTGGTGGTGAATAATCTTTTTATGGGTAAACCATTCTTTCTTTCATACAGTTTTTTATTAATATCATTGTGTTTATTGCAATTTCTTCAGTAAATTGTGACTCCAGCTCATAATCTCTCCTGGTATTTTTCTTCCACTATCCGAATGGGGCAGTTTGAGTAGGCTTAATTTTCTTGCTGAGTTTTAAACTAAATTATCTTGTTTGTGTTTCCCTGTGGGGCAAATACTGGCTGACAGTATTATCCTGAAGCTTTTGGCTTTAGGGAAAATTTTGCTTTGCAGACGAAAAAAATTGTGCATGAGCAAACTGCTATATTTTTATCTTCTTAAGCTGGAAAAGTTTAATAATGAAAGAGCAAGTAGAAATTGCCTAAGCCTGCTTCCTTTTGCATTTTTCTAATAGTAGCTGGGTCTTCAGAGCTTAATAATGTCATCCCACTATGAAAATTTTGGATAATGTGGGATCAAAAATAATAAAGCCACACAAGAGTATTTGTGAGCCAGTTGCTGTGCCATTTAAATATTAATGAAGAACTTTGCATCCTTGAGAATTTGTGGTCATCAAGGACATTATGTTGGACAGATTGTCTCCCAGTGATTCAGTGGTACCACAGTTATGTATATTTCACTATTTTGCCAGGTCTTCTGGTATTTTAAAAGACATCCCCACATTAATTTACTCTGGTCTACAATAAACCTCCAAATACAAAGGACATTATGGAAGACTTGATTAAATTTTCTGTCTTTTAAAAATTACAGTGCTACTTGGCAGACAGGTGAAGGAACAATATTGCTTGAGAGTATTTATGTTTGTTATATGTAGAAATAATTAAATGGATTGTTTCTTTCCTAGTGAAAAGTTATTGCTATTATGGGATTTGGAGATGGGACAACTCTTTGTCTTTGTTGAGAAATTCCCCTTTCTAAAGGGAAAGTGAACAGCTGTCCAGGCTCCTTTGCAGTTTGACAAAGGAACATAACAGACAGCATTCCTGCACATTTTCATTCCTAGATGAGAAGGGAAATACCAAAAAAAAAAAAAAAATCTAAATAAACAGAATTTCAGAAGGAAAATGTGAATTCTAGGAAATGGCACTCAGGTGCTGGAAAGTGTCCTAGGAATGCAGTGAGGCTGACCATGAGGCATTAATCCCATGAATCATGGTTAAAGGTTCACTTTTCCTTTTGTTCCTTTGGCACAGCATGTGCTGGAGGGTTTCGGTTTATTCTCTCTGCTGACTTATCCCTTGAGCAAGGTTTTAATACTGTCTTGGAAACAGACCTCAAGGTACCATCTGTAAACTCCCTCATGTATCAAAAGCTTTTAAAAAGCTGAGGTAGACAGGAGCTGTAGACCAAGTCTCCCATTTTTCCTCCTTTTTCAGAACACAATCTGGACTGTTCCCTCTTTTGGTGGCAAAACACATGGAAGATATAAATCATGATCCTACTGTTCTGCAAAATCACATGGAAAGGTTAGAAGGAATGGGAATTGAGTAAGGAAAGATACAGACAGATTGGTATTTCATGAGGATGTAATGAGAGAAGCTGAAGAAATAGGAAATTTAAAAGGTTGAAAAAACATTTCTTCAGACTAAAGTATCTAATCTGTTTAAGATAACCTAATGCTAAAGTGTTCCCAGTTATTTTAATTATATCTGTTTTCTCTTCAGGATTTCTCAAACACCTACAGATTTATTCTAATATTGTTCTGACACCAATATCCCCTGTCTTCTATCTCACAGGGATACTTGGCTCTGTGTGTGTGCAAAGTTTTTCTAAGTAATTAAATATTGCCATAATCAAACATTTCCATCAATTAGAGCATTCACATCATGAAGAAGATGAGAGAACTTAGGAAGACTGACTTCTTTGTTTTTAAATGCCAGAACACTGTGATATTTTCTTGGTTTGTAATGATCTCACTTGAATTTTTATACATTACCAGTTAGTATTGTAAGAACAGCTAAAAGAGGAATCAAAAACAAAAGAAAAATTATAATCTCCCTCAAAACATAAATGCTTACAAAAAATGCTGGTATTTTCAACAATAGAAATGAAACTCAGGTCTCTCCATATATAAAGGATATAGAGAACTATTAAGAATATGAAGAATTTTCACAAATTATTCTGGAAGATGACCAAAACTGCTTGAACAACTTCCATGCAAGGAAAGAATAAATTAGCAAGATTTCTTTATTCTGGAATAAAGACGAGAATGTTTAGTTAATGAATTACAGTAAGTGGTGTGCAGAAGGGAGAGAGGAAACAGTAATTCTCCATTCTGTATACAAACCAAGAGAACAAACAAAGAAGTTGCTCTGGAAAATCAGTAGAGCAATTTTTTAGAACATCAATTCAATTCATTCTCATGTAATGTTACTATTGTCAAAATTATACAGAAATTAAAATAATAAGGCTCGGAATAGACCTTACTGCTCTCTACAACTTCCTGAAAGGAGGTTGTAGCTAGGTGGAGGATCAATCTCTTCTCACAAAGGATAGGACAAGGGAAACTCTGTGGTTGTGTGCATGGGCTGGGGAGCAAGAGGCTGGAGAGCAGCGGTGGGAAGACCCCAGGGGTCCTGGTCCATGGCCAGCTGGGTCTGAGTCAGCAGTGCCCTGGCAGCCAGGAGGGACATCCCTGTCCTGGGGGCACCAGGGCCAGCATCCCTGGCCAGGCCAGGCCAGGCAGGGGATTGTCCCACTCTGCTCTCAGGTGGGCTCACCTCGAGTGCTGGGGGCAGTTTTGGGTGCCACAATATAAGGAAGACACTGAACTGTTAGGGATGAGCCCCGAGGAAGGGGAAGGGAATGAAGAGAGGTCATAAAGGAGCAGTTTAGGGCATTTTTTTCAGTCAGATAGAAGAGACTGAGACCTCACTGAGCTCTTCAATATCCTCCCAAGGGGCAGCACAGGGGCAACTCTGATCTCTGCTCTCTGTGACCAGGGACAGGACTCAAGGAAATGCCTGGAGCTGTGTCAGGGCAGGTTTAGTCTGGATGTCAGGAAGGGTTCTTCCACCCTCTGAGGGTGGTGGGCACTGAACAGGCTCCCCAGGGAATGGTCATGGCCCCAAAACTTCCAGAGCGCCAGGATTGTTTCAACAATGCTCTCAGGCATAGGATGGGATTGTTGGGGTGTTCTGTCTAGGGCTGGGAGTTGAATTGGGTGATTCCTGTTGGTCCCATCCAACTCAGCATATTCTGTGGTTCTAAGGTGAAATGACCTAAAAACAGGGAAAGTTCAGGCTGGATATCAGGAAAAATTTCTTCACCGAAAGATTGGTTAAGCACTAGCACAGTCTTCCCAGTGCAGTGGTTGAGTCACCTTCCCTGGAGAGCAAGGGATGGTGATGAAAAATGAGGAGAGGTGGCACTTCACAGTAAGGTTTAGTGGCTGTCAGAAATTGGATGAGATCAGTGTCTTGACACATCTTGGAATGGCTGTGTCTGTGTCTGGCAGGAGGGGCAGACTGGGCTCTGCATAGATGAAGCAGTGCAGTTTGAATGGTCTAGGTAAATGCTGAGTTAATGCTAGGTTAATGCTAATCTTATAATGAGTGTTTTAGATTTAATTTGGTGGACTTACTCTTTTTCCAAAGTTCCTTGATTTTCTGTATTTTTTCCAGTAAACTTTTATGTGATTATTACTTCTCTGAATATTGGTATTTCTCCTTTGCATCTACCCACACCAACAGAACCTTGGTTTAGCCCGTAGGTGAAGTGTCTGGGGTATGGTTGTAGTGGTGTGGCCATGGCTGTACTTAGTCAAAGGTTGGACTCAATGACCTTGGAACTCTTTTCTAAGCTTAATTGTATGATGATTCTATGTTCCCTAAAACACAGATCCATCATGAGGTTTAACTGTCAGTTCCATGTCAAGACTTCAGTTTGGAGTCAGGTATGATCCATTACAACTTAAAACTCTCTTGAAAGTCCGCAGAACTAATAAGTATAGAATGGAACAGCTTTTATAGACTTTCCTAGTGAGAGCATCTTAATTCTCTTAATTGTTTTAAACGTTTATTAACTCATGGAAGGTATTATGCTGAAGGTGTAGTTCTATGGGAATAAACAGGAAAAGACTGAGTTTGGCCAGGCGATGTGACTACATCAAGCATGATATGGTGGGTACAAAGCTGGAAAAGAAGTGGAGTCCTCCTGTTGTTTGCAGCCATTGCTTGGAAAAACAGGTCAGAAAACCTCATGATGAAAATGGTTCTAAGCCATTGTGTGGAAAACCCCGTGATAGAAATGGTTTCAAGGAGCTTGGCCAGGTGGAACCTGAAACAGCACAGGAAGCACAGAAAAATGTCACCCAACTCCATTTGCTATTCAGAATTCAAAATTACATTCTTCTTGAACTAAAGATACCTTTTTGCCAGTCATTTTGCTTTCTTTATGTAACAGCACAACGCTAAATTTAATACACAATGGGTGCAATAATGCCATTTATGAAACCAGAACAAGTTTTCCTGAAGGATAGAAACTGTTAAAGCTCAGAGCTTTATCTTTCAGTGTAGAGGTAGGTCAGTTACTCTTATGATTACCACAGGGAAAAATTATTTATTGACAATGAAAAATAAAATATGCATGTTAATATTATATTATATTATATTATATTATATTATATTATATTATATTATATTATATTATATTATATTATATTATATTATATTATATTATATTATATTATATTATTATATTATTATATATTATTATATTTTAACTCATCATGATTGGAATACATCTCTGGACAACCAGGACTACTTTCCCTGACAAAATATACATTTGCAAATAATTCACAGAGTTATATAATAAACTAATAAAAAAGCAAGTAATTGAAGTAACTATTAAAATAATAAAATGCAGAAGAATTTTGTACAGGCAATGGTTATTATGTCCAAGAAAAGAAGCATAAATATACTTGTGCCTCATCTACTTTTAAAATAACCAAGCCTGCTGGCAATTTTTGAACTGGAATGTCTGTCATTTGCAACAGCTGTTAAGTAAAGACAGAAAGATGGTGAGTGGGGTGAAGAGGAGGTATTTTGGGATCTCCATACAAATAGCTTGAATCAACAGTAGAGGTGGTTTGGAAATACTTGACATGAATCATAATTGAATATTTCAGTCTGTCAGTAACAAAGAATAAGTTAACAAGCTCAACTTGCTCATTTGAACTCAAGGATATTTCACTGAGCTGAACAACAGTCACCCTTTGCCTGATAACTCAAATGGGAAAATTGTTTCCCATTTCCAATGAAAGGAAGAGAGAGGAGAAAAAGCTTTAATTTGTGCTTGCTGTAATGAAAAGCATTCTATCTGGCACATGATGTGTTTGATTCTCAGCATTTCCAAAGCTTCTAAGAAGGTCACATGTTTTTGTGCTGCCTTTTGCAAGATGCAAAGAAGAAAAGAGGTAATTTCAATGTTATTTTCAAGTTCCTAACTTCAGACACATGATATTGCATTGTTCTGAGCAGCAGAGCATTTCAGGGCACTGCCAGATCCTAGAAAATTAAGTAAATGGCCATGCTACTTTTGCTGAAGAGCATGTTATCTAAATAAGATCTTAGTCAAGTAAACTGTAGGGTCCTATCTGCATGTTTATGAAGTATATCACCAAATCTGACAAGTCCCTGTGATCATCATTATTGGAAGTAGGAATATGGACCCATCTTTATTTCTAAACTGTTTGAAAAGTAATCAAAGAAATAAAATGAAATCTAGTTATAGTTTACAAGTTATCCTTGCACTGACACCCTTGTCAAAATGTACATTTGGCTGTTAATCGTGTCCTAGAATAAATATCTGACTAAAACCTGTCAATCAATGTTTCTCTTGTTTAATTTTATCATATCAACACCATTTGGGTAATTTATAATGCTCCCAGTAATTTTATTTTTACTCAATGTTATTCTGTTTTCCATCAGTCTCTGCTCTTGTAGAACACGCAGCAGACCTGTAAACTAATTTACACACAGGAATAGATATGCCTGTAATTATGCTTGAGGAGGCAAATCACTGCCATGTCTGATCCTGTTTCCATATTAGCTGTAAAGAGAGAAAACACAGTGGAGAATATAGAGGTCTATAGTAGCAATGAAATTTAATTTAGGTGCTTATTTCCAATGGGAAAGGAGTTACTTGGAGTGTGGGCCCTGCAGTCCTGTTAGTGCTAGAACAATCTCCCTTTTGTGGGCTGCCATTACTTTCCTTGCACTTCTGCTACATCAATTCACTCAAAACTTGCCAGATTGAGGGCCTAAAATATTTATACAAATCTCTCAAGCTGGGAAACACTCAGCTTGTCCTAATTAATTTTAAAATGTGCATTTGCTTCTTTTTGGAGAGAGGTAATGAGAATTGTTTGTTTTCCTTTAAGCCCTATAAACAACAAACTGCTTTATTAGGGATATGGAGTAGCAGGATCCCTCATGACCATCAGCTGGGCCTGGGGTGCTCAGCCCTTCTGCTCAGCAGCTATAATTATCCCAAAGAATTAGCCAATTTTCTGATGCATATTCTTAATACATCACTATCTCTTGCTGCTGTGTTTATTCATACTTAGTGTTTGTCCTCCATGTCTGTGTTTTCCACTGCAGTTGCTCTTTAGGAACTGCCATGCTGTTTTATGTCAGTCTTTCTTGACACAGATGACAACATTGGTTAGGCTGTATCTTGTCAAAATACAAGTTTTTTAGGAGAAATACCATCCATGGAGCTTCATTTTCCTAATGCCTGGGGACAAATGAACCTCGTGCTCTGATGCAAATGTTCACTCCTAACACTGAACATAAAGAGGGCCTGAAAGAGTTAAGCAAATAAAAGTTTCTCCCACACCTTTTTATTTTATATGCTTGAACTATTTTATTTTTAACATTTTTTTTAAACTCTTGACTTGCGCTGGGTACATCCACTGCTAGTGGAAAATTAGCATTTCATTAATAGTTTTGAACAGCCTTTTCTGTGCCTTCATATAAAACAATAATCATATGGTTTTAGAAATTGCTGTGGACTTGTTCTAAGCTGTGTTAGATGCCAGAAAACACACACACAAAAAGAAGACAAAAAATTATTTTAATAACTCTTTGGTCAATATAAACAGCGTACCTGAGCTGAATAGGTTTGCCTTGCAGTGGTTGGTCAAATCTCAGCCTCAGAGAAAGTCATCACTATTTTGCCTTTTCAGAATATTGTAGTTATATAAGTTATAGTAGCTCACAGCTTAGGATATGCCAAATAGCAGTGATGCTCATACAGTAATACATTGTGTTTCTCTGTCTGGTTGAAATGCCTTATTTACTGTGTATCAGATTGATGCTTCCTATTTCTGTCTGAAATATCTTGGTGCAAACAATCTATAACAATAATATATAGGAATTTCATACAACTATCCGATATGTGGTTTGAATGAGGTGAGTGAAGTCACTAAAATTGCAGACAACTTCCCTGAAGTGATGTAGAATGAGCATTCCTTATGACAAAGTTGTATTAAAATAGTGTCTTTGACTGTGGACTTCTGCAAAACCACTCTGTAAGCTAGTGAGTGACATGGAAACTCAATGGATAGTGGGGAGGAGGGGGAGATTCATGGAAGAAGTTCTGACTATAATGGTGGATTGGCTTTAAATGTTTGTGAATTTACAAAAAATTAAAGACAAGGGGCTGAGAGCTTTTTGCTTCGAAGAAGGAACATGAAGCTGAAATGAGGACCAGCAAGGTTTAGGGTGGACAGAAGAAACCTTCTGACAATCAATCAATGCAGAGATTGTTTCATCTTAGAGACACAGTGATTTAAGAGGAAAAAAAACCAAAAACAAACTGTCAAAGGAAAGCTCTGTCTTGTATGGACTAAGGTCACAGGAAAAAAAAAGCTGTTTATAAGCTCTTCTCATTCTTGTCCTTGCTTGCCTAATGCCTGTGAGTTTCTCCTGTGAGATTCAAATGATTTGACTTGGTTTCCATAAGTGAAAAAGAATTTCAGTCATGTTTGAAGAAGAAGTTATAGAAAGTGTTCTGGGAAAATTCCCCACAGTAATTTAGTTTAGGTCCCATTACAATAATGGTGAAAAACAACAGTAAGTGTTGGATTTTCAATCTAATTTTATCTATGACCTAATTCATGTGTCTCATGATAGTATTTTATTCAAATACTCCGTTTTTTGGGTGACCGTAAGCAGTGTCAGCCACAGTCCACTTTCAAATTTTAAAAATTGTCAATCTTGTACTACATACTTCACTATTTATATGTGAAACCATCTTGGAGATGGTGCAGAGTGTCCAACATGTCTGTAAATGGCTGGTGATCTGTATCAAAATGCAGGGAAATTCTGCCTTTTGAAATGGCAGTGGCAATGCAAATCATGTGAGATTTCATGCCCTTCCAGAAAGTTCTACAGAAGTTGTGATTCTACACCTTGTTTTAGTTCCTGGTTGAAACTATTCTTTGGTCACCTGGAGAATTATTTCTGTATTCTTGGCCAGGAAGGCTGGAGATTATCCTTTGCAATCTGTCACCTCATTAAATTCCTTTTTGGCAGAAACATTATTCCCCAGAAACATGATCTTGCTGAGGCTTAGTCTTAGGATATTGTGGTGTTATCTGTATTGCTTCTTCCCTAACAACACACTCCCAAGAACAATAAGAAGTAAATAATGCAACAGCCCTCAGAGAGGCCATATAGTTCCTGCCACTTATTGAGAGAGAATTCAAATTAAATACCAGTAAGTTATGTTTTTCCCAGCTTAAAAACTCCAGATGTGAAGACAGAGTTGCTTTCAGAGTTGTTACTTTGTGACCTTGGTGTTCTGTGTTTGAGTATTTTGTATGAATTATGCCTACATGTTTTCTAGCATCAGTATGAAAACAGTGTTTTGCACAGACTGATGTTTCTTCCTGCTCCTTTCATTATTCAGCTAGTTACTTCACATCCCTATTCACCTCTGAATGCTAGGCATGAGGAAAAGAGAATAATCCTTCCCCACCAGTATTTGTATCAATAGTCAGGAACATGGCAATTTGGCAATGTCTGCCATTTCCACATAATGTTCAATGTCCTTTACCTAATTACTTTTGTTTCCCTTTAATGTTTTTTCCCACTAGAGTAGGATGTTTTTTTCATAATTTTCCCTGATTTTTTATCAGCGGAAGAAAATTGTATAGTGTTCAATTCTGTTTTATTTTGGTTAAGGTATAAAGAGTGACCAAAAGGGTCTCATGCCTTAGTTACCCTAAGTGTTTCAAAATGAATTCAGCTTTGCCTGTTGCATTCTAAGAATTCCCACTTAGTACTTCACTTTCCTGGAAACTAATTCTTCTTGTTTTCTGATAAGATAGTTCTTCACTTAACAAACACCTTAGAGGAGAAAAGATGATGATTGAATTGATGGTTGAATTCCATAAGGTATTACTAACACAAAATAAAAGCTGGTGGGTTCTTTCTTTCTCCCATGCATGTGGTGATTTATTTGCAAGAGGGAAAATCTGTAGGGTCAAATCAGCAATCCATGTGTCTCAGGTTGCTGTTGCTCTTCACAGATACTGTTCTATCATTTAGAATGCTGGTTGTGGGCTATTTCTGTGTTGAAGAAGACAATAATTTTTGATACAGCTGGTCGATCTGGGGGTGTAAGTCTCCCCTACATGCCAGTTTTAAATGCTCTGGATTAACACCTGGCAGTATCTCTTTGACTGAATGGAAACTTACACCTCTAACTTCGTATTAACAGTGCCCAAGTTTTCTGACAGAGGTGGTGTGAATGCCTTCTCTGTGCAAATAATGCATGTTCTTTATGGTAAAATGTCTTTCAAGTTTCTACAAGTTCCTGTCTGCCATCTACTCACTCTTGTTTATACTAAGCTATTTTAAATCCACAGACCTGAACATCTGTAATCTCTATTTGCTTCTTGACTGGAACTGTATTTTAAAAAAATCCATGCCTGTTCTTAATCTTATTTTGCACCCAAACAAATCCAAGACTTCTCAAAGACTGTTAAAGCAGCAAAATTTTTAAAAAACCCCCAGAGAAATTGGAAGATGAATGTATGTACTCATCCATGCATGCTGAGCCACTGGCTACACCCTCATTAAATCTTAGCATCATTCAGAAACATTTGAAGTTGGAAAAGGCCTCTAAGGCCATTGAGGCCAACCATGAAGTCTTGCAATGTCACCAGCATACAGAATCCTTTCTTAGTCTAACTCTGGATAGGGAGTCAGGTGAGTCCTGTTTATAGCACCATTGCTGACAGAGGGTCATGCTTGTCTTTCTACTTCCAACTGGAAATTCCACCCCAGAAAATAAATTCTCTTGGGGAAATGTCTTTACTTTGCTTCAGGAAAAAACATTGCCCAAAATCTCTTGAAGAAGTAATATATACCTTAAAGTAAAATAGCAAGCATTTTCTGAACTTTAACTTGACTTTCCTGCATGAAGCATTTCTGGAACAAACTCTCATTTTGTAGAGAGTAGTCAAGTAAGTATTAGCTTATATGTTTTCACAGTGATAAACTGTGAAAACGAGATTATTTTCCTGAGTAAACAACTTC
This sequence comes from Pseudopodoces humilis, assembly GCF_049639895.1. Lineage (NCBI taxonomy): Eukaryota > Metazoa > Chordata > Aves > Passeriformes > Paridae > Pseudopodoces > Pseudopodoces humilis. Next base: position 8,640,969 of record NC_142209.1, read on the forward strand.
CCCAAAAAGTTGTGGTTTATTCTGGAAGTGTAAGTTTTGAGAGTTACAGCTCTGCAGATGACATCTGGGAGAAGTGGCACATCCTGCACAACACCTTTATAAATAAATATATACAAGTGAGGACACTTCAGAAACAGAAAAAAAACTGACAAAATGAAATTTGTGTGGAACCTCTTCTCTTCCATGCTATACTACTTAATTTGCATAATGGCCTGATGTGTTAGCACAGAAACCTATAAGAAACTGGAAGGAATGAAAAGCCCTTTAGAAACATTGGATTATTTATTCGGTGTAATTTTGACTGGTGCTTCATATTTGAAGAACAGCTGGTAGGCAGAACACTCAAAATGCAGATAATTTCTGGAAATTTCTTATGCAGTGTATCATCTAATATGTTCCTTTTTCCTTACTTCATCTATTGTCCTTTAAGAAATACCAGCTGGGTGAACCTCTTGGGAAAATGTTTGAATTTAAATTTTCAATATATAGTCATATTTAAGACATGCATGCATTAAATTAGAATGTCTGTTGGAGAACCAATCATTCATACATAATGAAAACTATTTCATTTTCTAAGCTATTCATTCAATTATTTACATCCCAAGACAGGAGATTCCTCATAAAACTTGTCCATCTTTATTTTCCATTCCCCAAGAAGTGAAATTCATGAGTTTAGGAGGTAGTGCAAGAATTCCAATAACAAAACTTAAATTTCAATGCAATCATTTAAAATGTCTAATCCTTAGATGAACTGAAGACAAGACATAACTCTTGAAGTTCACTTTAAGAGCTTGACAGATGCACTGCAGGAGCTAGGAAATCTCTGGGAAATTTCAGAGAATTCATTGTTTCAACTTACAGAGTTTATTTAGAGCAGAAGTTTGAAAACATTAGTATGGTTCCAGGAAGGTATCAAAGAAAGAGGAATTTGATGAAATTAGCCCATGCAGGAACAACACAGAATCAAAATTGCCCAGGACACCTACAGTTGCACAGCACAATACCCAGGTGGCTTTTGAATATCTCTGAGGAGGAATGCCCCACAATGTCTCTGGGGGAACTGCGCCAATGCTTATTCACCTTCACAGTAAAAACAGATTTCTGTGTTCCTGATGTTTAACAGAATAATCTCTGTGTGTTCCCATTGCCTCTTGTCCTTTTACTGGACACCACTGAAAAGAGCTTGGCTCCACCTTCTTTGCACCCTGTCTTTAAAAGGTTCACACACCTTAGTGGATGATCTCCAGATGGCCCAGTCCCAGTTCAATTTTAGGAAGCATTTCTTTACAGCAAGAATGGTCAAATAGAGTAACAGACTTCCTAGAGAAGTGGCCCAGCATGCTGGTCTGGATGTACACCCAGGACTACATCACTCCAAGTGCCAAATCTGCCATTTGTACGTGTTGAATTTCATAGCATCAGTGATTGCCCAGTATTCTAATTTATATCCTCTGTAAGGCCTCTGTACCCTTGAGGGTATCAATTGTTTCTCTTAATTTAGTCAACAACAAAGTTAGTTTCACTCAATTCCCATGCCCAAGCTTGGTAAGAACATTGAATAGAACAGGCCTGAAATTGAACTGTGGGTAACATCAGTACTGACTGGCCATGAGGAGGTATTTCCCCATTTACTCTAATTCTTTGAGAATTTGAACACTCTAATTCAAAATCTTTGAATTTGGATAAATTCAATTCACCCAGAAGGATAATGTGAGAGGCTTTATCAAAAGTTTTGCTGGAATAAAAATCACATCCACTGCTTCCCTTTGTGCACTAGGTGAGTACCCTTGTCATAAAAGGATAGTAAGTTAGTAAAGCATTGCTTTACATTCTTGATCTCATTTTTGTTTGATCAATGTCTGCAAGGTTTTTCAAGTGCTTGTCAATAACTCCCAGAATACCTTGTTCATAATTTCACCAGGTCCTGAACTGAAATAGACTAGCCTGTAGTTACCATGGTCTTCTTTTTACTTCTTTTACTTCTTAGTTACTTGCCCTTCTTGAGAACTGGAATAGTACTTGCCAGCTTCCAGTCAACTGAGATCTCTTCAGATTCCCAACACCACTGAACAGTAAAGGAGAAGGATCTCACAATAACACTGGCCAACTTTTTCAGTGCACTGCTATGAAACCCATCAGACCCCAAAGACTTACTTGCATTATTTGCATTCAGCTGCAGCAGCAAATACAAGCTCAAAGTCAACCGGGAGCTTACCACTTTTCAAGTTGCAATCCTCCAAACAAGAGCTCTGAAGGTCCCAGGGTTCTTCACTGGTGTTAAAGACACAGGCAAAGAGGTTCCTTGGATCCCCCAGTCCCCAGTGTAGAACCCAGAGACTGCTGCACACGATGCTGTCTGCACCTGCCTTTGTTGGGCTCTCTGAGTGCAGCCAAAAGCATTGTCTGTTATTTGTCACGTCCACTTGAGGCCACATTTTGGATTCACCTGGGGAAGTTCACAGTGTGACAAAAGCACTGCAAGTTTCAGGCAACCACAGCCTGTGTCACCCTTTGCACCAATCCCAAAAGGATGCATGGCAGCAGGTAGTGCTGTTAACACCCCAGCAGTGCATCAAGGGAACATAATTACCCACTCAGAAGGTGCTGTAGAGATGAGGGTTTGCTGTTTATATCCATGTTAGTGGGGAGTTTTCAGCTCCATCTTTTGTCGTGGTGGTGCTTCTGAGCTCCATATTCTGTTCAGTGTTTATCTAGAGTGCTGTAAATGCAGTTTGCTATGGGGTCTCTCTAACACAGTTCCAGACAACTATCTAGCATGTAAAAATCAGGAGCTCAGAAGGAAAAGACATTAAATTACATGCATATTATAAAAATATATCATTCCCTTATTTTCCTACTTCATTCAAATTTATAGTTTGTTTGTTGACTCAAATCCACATGCTTTTGGAATGACCAGCTCTTGGCACTTACATCAGTTCTGTGATACCTTTAATACCTTTTGAAATTTCCTTTTTAAGGCCTTTTTATCTTATTTCAATGTGTTCATTGCACATTTCAGCTGGTTATATTTTTACATCAAACTGAGGACAACAAAAGACACATCACATCCCAAACTTAAGAGATTTGTTTAATAGAAAATGTGAAAATTACAAACCAGGTACAAGATGCTCTAGCAATGGAGAAAAGTCCTCAGACCTTCTAGTTAAAAAAGACAAGGTTACTTGGAAGTAATCTGCCCTCATTCAGCCCTTCTTCAATGCTTCTGTCTACTCTGACAACTCTCATAGCTTCCTGGTCTAAGCCAATCTCATAAGAATTACTCTAAAATTACAAAAAATAAAAAGTTTTTAACTGGATTCACTTTGGATCTTTACCTCAGACAAGAGTTTGTTCAGCCTGGTGCTGCAACCTTGGTGTTTTCTTTTTTAAAACCTACACATCAAACAATTCTTGAAACCATCATCAGTTGTTATGGTGAAAAGAGCAAGGCCTACCTTCCCCTGCTCTCATGTGCACTGTGGTCAGCTTCACCCTGAGTCCATCTTTAAGGATTGTGAGAGTCGACACAGGCAGGTGGCATGAATAGGAATAACCACAAGACCATAGTTGAAATGCAGAGAGTAAATTTATTTCCCCCATCCTTTGGGATCCTCCAGGTAACAAGGCAAGGAAATAAATTTACTCTGTGTGATGCAAAATTTGACTGTTCTCAGTCCTTTGTATAAGAATCAGAATATAGGGTAACTTGAGCTTTATACTACTTTTTTTTTTTTTTTTTAATACAAAGAGCTCTGATTCTAGTCTAAAAAACACTGATATAAAAGGAAGTTAATAAGACACAGAAAACTTCTCCTTCTGTCCTGGTAACATTTTCAAACTTACTGTCCATATTAACTTTTCCTTTTGATTGCAAACAGAATATCATAGAATCATAGAAACACTAAGGTTGGAAAAGACCCCCAAGATCATCCATCAAGCCCAACCTTCAAACACTTGTGAAGTGCATTTGGGTAAACTTGTTGTTGTCAATATGAAATACAAGGGATGGTTCCACCATGCTTTGAGATGATTTATTGCTCAAGTCGCCCAATAATCAGTCTCAAGGCATGAGGTTCTAGAAGCAACAAGTCAGCTACAGCTCAGGGAAGTCACCCATTTCTTCTCTGCACAGTAATTTATAACATTTTAGCCAATAGGCAGTTGACACAAAGCTTGTTGTCACTTATTAACCTGTCACCTTTGCTTAATTTTGCTGCACTGCATCTGTCTCTTAGCCACGAAGCTGACAGGTCATGTACTCATACACACACCTCTGTTATAATTTCTGGATCTCTAACTTACTTTATAAGTCATACTATTACAGTTTAAACTTCAAACTATTTTACCTAATATAATTTCTTACCTACTTAAGAGATATTCTTACTTCTAACTATAGAGACATAAGTTTATAATTTCTCTACCCAATGTCTGTGTACCTTCACCACTGCATCAATTCAGGATTTTTCTAAGGCAGCAGATTTTCAGTTTCCAACAGTTGTGTTCTGATCTTCCACTCAAATGGAAAGTATACACTGCAAGAACAAGGTTTAGTTCAGAAGGTAGAAAGGTTTTGAAGATTGATTTCATTGAGACATTTTAAATGGCTTTATAAATTGGAGTAACAGCAGTTATTCAGCTGAGAGGTAAAGAATTTCTACCATAAAAGCTTGTTTTGTCCAAAAGAAGCCAAGGTACTATCATTTCAACCTTTACCAGTTTCTCCCATGACAATAAAACACAAGAAGAAATAGATAAAGATGAAAACACTCAAAGAATTCTGCCATTCATGTTCACTCTGGTGCACAAGAAACAAGGCTGAATCCCTGTCTCCAAATCCTTGGATAGTTACAGTCCTTGACCCCACAAAATTTTACTTTTCCTCACCATCTTTTAATTACTCTTTCATCCAACCTTACTAAAAGCTTTAAAGTACTCAAGAGCACCTTCTGCAAAACTGATCTTCAGTTGAGTTTAGTTGATGCTCAACTAGATTTGTGCATCACATCCCATATAATTCCTGTTCCAGAGTGATAACTTCCCCTTTCTTCTTACTACTTAAGAGAAGAAATACTAAAATGTAGTACAATTTCGGAATACACAATACAAGCCCTAACTGAAGAGTCTTTTTTCAGTGACAATGTTCTTAATTCTTTTGTTTCCTGAGGCTGGGGAGTACTGCATAAAATGTATGAACCGCCAGGAAAACCCTGCAGATATGAGTTTATTTTTAATCTGGATGATGGCCATTTCATTGTTTATGCATTTAAAACAAAGGCTTAAAACTGCTGCTCGGGAAAACATTTCACATTTTCAAGAATTGTCTTCCATTTGCAATTTTATAATCTTCAACATTCATGGGTTGGTAGTCAAATAAATGTTGTTGAGGAAGTCACTGTTTGAAGTAAACTCTGTGTTTCTGTTGGAGGCCCCTTAAAAGATAATTGTGAATTCTGTGATAAGTGCTACAAGTGTATAAAGCCTCTGCTTTATACAGCCTGATTTTAAATAAGCAAACCCTGCAAGGTCTTACTGTGGAGTTCTTGCTTTTACATAGAAATACATTATGGAGCAGGTAAACAAGGGAAAAGCAGGTCTGAGCATATTCCCATAAAATAACACGCAGGACATAAAGTATGTTAAATCCACAAGATTACAAGCAATGTGCTTTGGTCCCTATTCTGCTCTATGCCTTAACCTTTCCTCAGCCAACAGCACTGAGTGCAAAGCCAAATCTTCATCCACCACAATGAGGGTGCAGAGGAGAAACCAAAATTGTCTTCCAAGACTTGGCAGATTTGGCTTGTGAAATATGCACTCAATCACCATTTGGTTTCTTAGACCAAAGATGAAAAACTGAAACTGTCTGAGATAGCTCTCTCTTTGCCCCAAATATGGTGATCAGTAAAACACAAGGACATTTTAAGAAGCCATCTCTAAAAATAGCAGAATGTGTTTAAACTAAAATAAAATAAAGGGTCTTGTCATATGAAAGCAATGAAAGCACAGAGTATAAAGAACTATCACACCTTGCAATTATCAGTATAAGGAGATTAAACAGCTCAATTCCTTTCTTTGCTTTCCAGAACTGAGTTTATCTTCCTTCTCACAGTAGACACAAAACAAGACTGGCAGACTTCAAAGGCAAATGGAAGAGTTTTAGGTTTCATCATTAATCTTATTTGATAGGTTTATCACTTTTCCTCCTTATCTCTCATTTGGCAAACAAATTTTTCACATACAATAAATAGAAATTCATAAAATCTCTCTTAGGGAAGTGAAAGAAATAAAGTGGAGGGGGTTTATTATGTAAGAAATTAGAAATCTTGGTTTTTAGATTTTCTAAACAATACTGACCATGAAAATTATGAGCAAGTAGTAACAGATTAGCTGGTTTAGAAAAACATTTTCAGTAATATTTTTTTCCCTTTTTACACCACATGCTTACATACTTGTTGACTTCTAATTTCTGTAGTTGGGACTGAACATATCATATTTAATGCTATAAAAGTTGTGGTGTCTCCTTTCAATTTGACTGCAGTTATAACAATAGCCTAAATTTTTGTAGAGATGAGCACAGATTGTAACTTTCATTTATTCTCTAACAGATGGTTACAATCTTTTTCATGACCTACTGTTAAGCTGCATGTAAGCCCTGCTCATCTTTCACTCCAATGTTACACTTGAGTAACTGTAAATATGACACTGACATTGTTGTGATGGTCAGTGATAGCAAACACTTGTATCTAAACAATACTAGCTAAAAATCCTATGAATTTCTGCTGGAGCACATAAATTTACACCCAAAATACCCATGTTATAAATGATTTCTTGAACTTTTAGTTCTAACCCAAGCAATTAATGTTTTTGCATTCATAGGAAAATTTTCCTAACGTTAGGTGCTGTTTCTAACAGCTAGGTTAACTGATGATGAGCTGGCAGCCCAGTACAACTAACAGTCCTGTTCTTTTAGATATTATTTTAGCTTATTTTAACTTTTTAAAAGTTACAGCTTACCCACAAACGTCTACCCTGCTCCTTGGCCAAGCATGTTCATATAGGAAGGATATCACCTCCATCATCTGAGACGTCACACAGGGCACACTGCTGGCATATTCTCAGACACTGAGGAATCCTCACCCTGGCAGAGGAGAGGACCCCTCTGACTGCTAAACAGCATGCTGCTGCCTCTGGTAGCTCCTGCTGAAAATGGAGTTTACCCCACTCCCCACACATTGCTGAATTCCCAAAGAATGATTGGTTCTGGCTTTTGAGTTGCTGTCTGCAGGTGCCCTCCATGAGCCCGCAGTACCTTCGAGTTGCCTGGTGTTGATCCCTTTGGCCCCTCATTCCTCTCTCTCCAAGGCAGTGCTACAAAAGCAGTGGGTGGACATCAGGCCCTGGATGGAGATCCACTCTCACCCCTGGGTAAGAGCAGATACCAACATTGAATTGTAATTTCTTTCCCAGCTTTTCTGACAGTAATTGAGAAGACACCTTAGTCAGTGTTGTCACCTTGGCTTCCTGTTTTAGATTTGTTATTGGTGCAGGTAACTGAATTGATAGTTTTGTTTGGAGAAAGGAAAGAATTCAATAAAACTCTCAGCTAATATAAAATTGCACTGATGTCATTGGGAATATGCTGATCTTCCTAGCTAAAAATCTATTTTTCCGTGTCTTTGTGGGATCAACAGCTTTCCTAGTGTACATATAAAAGGAGGTTTTAACTAATAGACCATAACAAAATTGGAACTGACTTCTAATAAAGAACCAAGTTATGCCTCTGTGTGAATATGTTTGTAAATTATCCACAAAAATCAAAGTTTTCGTCTGAATTCTTAACTCTTTCCTAGCTGGTAAATGGTTTCTGTGGTGTTCTAGCTTAAGACTCAGAAGATTCTTGTATACTAGTGCATTTGATTTTTAAATTGTGACTTGGAACCTAATTACTCACTGATCTCAGGCTCTGAAGTCCACACAAGTTAAAAACAATAAAACTGAAAAAAAAGTCAAAATATCTTTCAGCTCATCATCTTGACATCACCTTAGGCTCTCTTATATTTCTTCTCTCATTAGCTTGGGTAGTATCTCTGGTTTAGTTCTTCCAGCAGTAATAGTTGTATCTTTAACAAATGCGTCTCCAGCCCCTCTGACATCATTCATTGCCCTGACCTTCACAAACAACATCTTTTTAATGTCCTTGTGTGCCTTTGGGGAAGGTCACAGTGCAAGATGGTTTATAGTCAAGTGGTTACAAGGACCTAACTTATAACATGGGTTGAAGAGTAACAGCTAATAAAACTTCTTTTGTAGTAAAGCTCACCCAGTTTGTTTTAAACTTGTTCTGTTTGCTCAGGGTGTCTTCAGCTCCCCTCCATCTCCCCTCTAAGAATGAGTTGTGTTATTCAGATATGTGATTTAATTATGGTCACCAGGTTTCTTGTGAAAAGGATGGATTATGAACAGGAGGAACTGCAAGATTCATGTTTGAGTCTGAAACTAGAAAAAAGAAGTCTATCTTTGCTTCTGATGAAGGATCCTCTTTGTGTTGAGCTGGAAATTCTAGTGGCATCATAAAAATTTTTACTCTAAGTGGAATAACCAGCTCTTGGAAAAAAAATAATTCTAAATCCTTTGGAGATGTCTAGGCAACCTGAGCACCTGATATGTACAGAAAGGTGCTGAGGTTCTGAAAAGTAGAGTCCCCTCTCTGAAATGTAATGTAGCTTTTCCAAAGCAAAACTGCAGATTGATCCCTGAAGCTCAACTGTGAAGAACAGTAAGCTCAGAAATAATTTTTGTAGATGTTATTCCACCTTGAAACCCATTCCTATTCTATTCTAGGCATAAAATCAACAATTACTTTTTCAAACAATCTCCCCAATTAGCTAGAAAAGGGCAACTGAACTGTTAGCTGAACTTCACTGAGCAGATTTTCTTGTAGTAACATTTACTTTCCATTTTGTGTGCCCTTACTACCTGATAATTCAGTATTTTAAAAAAATAAAGGAAATGACATTTGATATTAAGGAATTGCAAGTCCAGTGCCATGTATTCCACTGTATAATTAGAATTACTACTAGCAGGGTAATAGTAGAACAGTTAGTTAATCTTCCAACAACATAAGTCCAATTTTGACCCACTCTAAAAGTCATAGTTAAATTTTTCTTGGAAGCACTGTCAAAAGAAATAAGCACTGGCTACACCTAGAAAGGAAAATAATCTTTGTAGATTTAGATATCATTAACCTTGATGAGCTTTTGAGAAACCAACATAGATTCTCGACAGGATGTCTGTGCTTTCTTTGCTGGGATTAATAGAATCTATCACCTTTTATTTTGGCTTTTGTAGTTGCAATACTTCTTAGAAAATTCTCACGTCTCTACCAAAGATTGCCTTAGGCTGTGCATACAACTGCTATTTGTCTTCAAAACCAGACAAAAAAGAATTTATTTTTTCCTTAACTCTTACTGATATGGTTCCTCTATCACAATATTTAGCTGATATGTTTACTAGACTCGTTATGCCCAAGAGATTGACACATGGAAAAGCTGCAATGTGGCTCCCTTCAAAGTGAATTAATACACTCCTGAGAATGACCAATGTGTCATCATCACTTTAGGAATCTTAGAGTGTCTTAATCAATGCAAATTCTGCCCCAAACCCTAAACCATCTGGAAAAATATGTCCTAAAATTTAAGACAATGTTATTTGTACCTTTGAATTGGTAGAACATTCATTGAGCCTTGCTATTAAAACCATATACTTTAAAAAATTTAAATCTTGAACAGATTGTATTTCCATCAGCTCTAATCTACCTGCACTTTATTAAATATTTTTGTCCTGGAATGTTTTTGTAATGTTGGAATAACAGATATGATTCTTCATTCATTTCTTATAAACTGTTCCATTAGATGGGAGGCATAAAGATATATCATGCAAATCATTTGCATGGGCATAAATATCAACACCACGTGGAACACAGGTGACTGATTATATTCCATGTTAAAATAGTTGAATATGCATCATCAAATGCATTCTATAGCAGTAGTTATCCCTAAAACTACTATATATATATATACTATATATACTATATATCCCTACAACTACTGCACTGAGATTCAAACTGCCCATGACATTGAATACAGAAGCTGATACTTCCCTGGCTTCTACTAAAAATTTAAGAAAATTATGAGCATGTAAAAGTAAGAGCAGGAAGCACTGATTGTATATAAGATTGGTTTTAGATTTTGTATTTCACTGCTCCATAGTCTGCAAATCAATTTGATGGTATCTAGTTCTGATTTCCTGTTTCAAAACCTATGCTTGTGTTTTTCTTACTTACTTTTATTATTGCTTTACATTAGCTGGTCACTAACTTCAGTTTTAAAGCATTTTTTCCTTTTTTTAATATTACTTCTTCCTCTTCTTCAAAACTCCTAAGTCTTCCTTATGTAGGAAATTAAACTGAACTTTTAAGGAATGGTCATTTGCTTTTTCTTCACTGACAGATTTCTCTCATTTCTAGATGCTATTTATTTTTTAACAGAATTAGTAAACCCAAAGTATGTTTCATGAAGTTGCATGTCTACCTGTTCAAGATACAGGTACACTGAGGTATAAGTAAGAAAGCACTATCAGAAGCAGGTATTTCCTCCACATGACATAAAATCCTCATTGGTGTCGTGCAAACTGTGAGGCTCCAGAATTTTACAGGCTTTTATTGAAGTGGGACATGTAAGTATGCATCCAAAGTCTGTTTCTTTTGTTATAGATAGAAATTCTGCCTGTAATCCATACTGATGAGCGTTTTTTACATCCTCAGCCAACATAATTTTGCATGTTTGCTCACTGGCTGTCCTGTTACAGAGGTGTAATAAATCTATGCAGGAGTGGGAAGAAATTGTACTTTAAGAAAAGTTGGGCCACATTTACATTATGTAGCCTACTGCCCCTTTCTCTTTTTCCAGGACTAAACCAATAAATCAAGACAATTGTGTGCAAACAATGTTTTAAATTGACTTTGTATGAGTGGAGAGGAATGAATCAAAGCTGGTGTCTCTGTATGCAGGGTCCAAATGTGTGTGAGAGTTTATTGTTAATGGAATTTGAGGCCAAGAGTGGATGATGAAAAGGAAACTATTATCCTGCTACAGTAAGTAACACCAAGAAATGAAAGGATGGAAACGTTCTGTTACAAACCTCACAAGTTTGTCAGGACAAGGTAATTCAAAAGATTCTTTAAAACTGTTTTAGATGAGTGATGTGCCTTTGTGACCTCCAGTTTATCTTTCTTATCAATTCCAACATATTAAGAAATATCTATTAGATATTTCTCAAGGGAAGAGGTCTCTAAGAAAGTATCCAAGGCTCTTTCAACTTGCGGAAGGAGTCAGGACAAGACATGAATAAAGTAGAATGAGGATCATAGGACAAAGCATTTTAATAGATACTTTCTGTATAGCAGAAGGTGGAGAGCCAAGCATGACAATGTTTTTCTAGAAAAGCTTTGAAAAGTGAGAGATACAATTATAGCTTTCAAATCTGTAGAAGTGTTTTCATCTTGTGATATTTAACTGTTTTGGTTTTGCTTGTCATATATTTGCCTTCTTTTCCACTAGTGAGAATGGTTTTTCTTCTCTTCCCCAGCCTGAAGGTGCCTAGTTCATAAACACTTGCTAGGGTCATCAGCCATACGATGCAGTTAGCCATTTCTGACAATTAGCATCCTCTGGTTTGACTTCCAAAGAGAAAATGTTTCTTTTAAATACTTCTTTTAAAGTTAACTATGCCTTAACTGTGTGTAGTGGTTTAGATTTGTCAATTTCGTTTTCTCAGCCAATGCACCAAATAAATGTCCTAGTTTTAAAAGCAGTAACCAAAAAAATTACTTATTTTTTTGCTGTGAGATATGGATTAGAACAAGAGCAAAACAGGCTTAAAACTTAAAAGGAATAAAGAAAGTTTATTAACAAAACTACAAGAATAAGAACACCAGAATAAACTTCCAGAAAACGCTTTTATCCCCCACTACCCACCATTCCTTTGCTCACATGACAACATAGAGACAAAAAACTTTGGAACTTTGGTGTTTAAAACAGTCCCAATTCCTGCTAGAGTCTTTTCATCAGTCTTTGTAGATGTTGTGAATTCATGTTGTAAATATTGGCTTTTCACAATTATTCTGATAAATATATATTATATGCTTTCACTATATTTTCTCTCTTAGCAAGTTATAGGCTTAGATAGGAATTCTGAATGGTAAGGATATGTTTCATCCGGACAAGGCAAGACAATGGGAGGATCAAGCTGTGGAAAACAGGCTATTATCAGCAGCAGGAAATGGAGAGCAAACTGTTATCAAAAAGCCGGTACCAGGACGTGGGCAGGGAGAAAAGATAAGCCCAGCTGCCCTCAGAAGAAGGATGAGGGGCCCGGACCCTTATCAACAACTGACCATCTGCAGAAAAAAGGAAACCAGACTCCAAAAGAATGCTGACCAGCTAGAATAATGATGACCAGCAAAAAAATTATGCTGACCAGCAGAAAATGAGACTGTGCAAGAGCATGATCCAAGAAGGCAGAACCAGGGAGGGGACATGCTTGAATATGCATTAGCCCCTCACAGCAAGGAGGGGATAAAAAGGGTATCCCTGAGATACCAGGTGTGTTCCTGGCAAGGCGCCAGGGCACCCGGCCGTTTTAACCCTTTGCTTTATTTCTTTTGTCTCCTAATTGTCTTTTATTTATATTAAATTCTTTTTATAATTTATTAAGTGAATCTCGTTTTTAAGATAGAGAAACAGAAGTCTTCTTCTGCTAATCTATGGAGTTTCTCACAAGAAAACTATTTCTGTTATAGTTTTCTATTTCTCTGATGCCAGTTCCCTGGAAATTCTGTCATCAGTTCACTCCTCCCATTTCACATCACTTTGAGGTGTGTAGGGGTCAATGAGTCTAGGGATGTCATTTTTTAAGGATGAGTTATTCAAAGGCAAAAGTCTTCTTCATCTGTCTCTGTGAGCTTCTCTGGAAACAGTTTTCTCATTGCCCTCAAGGCCTCAAATCTTCGCTCCACTCTGTTCCAGCACCTCACTGTATCACAGTTACTCTACTTTTTGCTCAAAATCCACACTTTGAACACTCCATTCTTCCTAATATACTCTGTCATGAATCAAAGGAGTTTTTTTCAGAACACTCTTGTTTATCTCTATAGCTTTAACAGAAAAAAATATTTATAAAGCATCTCCTTATTCTCTTTTCTCCATCTAAAACTTAACTCTTTTCTTCACTGTCTTCTTCGTGTTGATTGTCTCTTTCTCTCTGTCTCTCTGGGAAAAAGGAGTAATCTGTACGTTTTATCCAGGTAGTAAAAGAATGAAAGTCTTGGAAAGCTGCAGATGTTCATGGTGTCAGGTTTCAGTCCAGCAGCAGAAACTACAAACCAAGCCCGGCTGGCTTCTCTTCCCTGCCCCCCCCAGCCACCCTCACTCTGCGGCCTTGTCCGGCCTGGAGCAGGGGGAGGAGGCCGAGACAAAGCCTTGTTACTTTTTCAGAAGCCAGAAACCAAAGAGAACAAGAGAACTCTGGCTTTACATCTTAAGCTGGTGTTCACAAGTTGATCTCACTTTTCAATGGTCAAAACTGCTGTCAATTCTTAGAAATGACCGATAATTGGTCAGGAGAAAAGACTCCCATCAGCCACCAGCAGCTTTAACTTCTTTAGCTCTCAAAGCTATCTTAAAGGTAAAGTCACCCCATGACACTGTGATAGGTTTAGTATTTCCTTTGTATTTTATCAAGAGTTTAAAATGTAAATCTTGTAGTGTGCTTTAACACTTTACATGTTATAAGCTCTCATTGCCCCTCCAACCTGGCCTTGGACACTTCCAGGGATCCAGGGACAGCCACAGCTTCTCTGGGCAATATGTGCCACGGCCTCCTCCCCCTCCCAGGGAACAATTACTTCCCAATAGCCCATATAATCCTACTTTCCTCCACTGGAATGTTCACCATTCTTTCCTCTGGTCATTTCCCAGTGAATTGGAGCTACACGAACATTTCCACTGTTTTGGAAATCCCAGCAGCTCAACTGTGGACTTTTTCCTTTTGCTTCCTGAACTGTGTGCGTTCTCCTTTGTTTTACTCTGCATTAGAAAGGGGGAAATCATGGAATTATAGCTATGGTGGAAGGAAAAGCTTTTTCCCACTTAGCCCAATACTTTTACATCATAGTTCCTGACACTAAACGTAGGGTTGCGCATGTTCCATATGCAAGAGCCTCTGCATATTCAATGGGCCCTGTATCCTGATTTAGAAGGGAATTCTCTGGTACGTGTGCAATTATCACACTTAATAGACACCAATAAAATTATGCTCTTGAATTTATTTTTTTTTAACACTTTTCACAATTCTTTATAATCTGTAGTTATTTACAAAAAAAATCTAGCCTGCAGCTATGCTGTCTACAACTTTACAGCTGTGCATGATGTGAAAACACACTTTTATAAAGCTGTGGCCCAGCCACAACTGCTGAATGTACAACTCAGTCTGACACTACGTGGACCAGGCTCACCAAGACTCCTCTGAGTTTAGAAAGCAAAAGGGTCCCACCAAAGCACTGACACAACAGGAGGGACTATGACATAGTATGCTAATCCACTATAATAGACAACAGAGTTGTTACTTAGATACTGCATTAGCAATATTTAGACACAATATTAGCACTAAGTCTGATCATAATCATCCCCACAATCCCTGTGTCCTACTTCTGGGCAAGAACCTTCTCTCTACTATTTTGCTGTAGTAATATTCCCTATAATTCAAATAATTTACAGTGGACTGCTGACCTTTATTCTGCATTTTTTAAGATTTTAAGAGTACATCCAAGCCTAAATTGATGATCTTGTATTACAAGAAGTGCAACTTTTCTCACAATTTTGATGCTTTTCACTTCTCCTAGAAAACCTCTTCCTGAGAAAAATAAGAACCAAAATCTATCAAGGCTTCATTTTTGAGTGTCAGGCATTTAAACTGTTCATCAGATACTTGGTCCTGCAGTTAGGTCTTCAACCTGCAGCCATCTGATAGAGTCAGAAAATAAACATTGAACAAGAATCTGGGCTTTGACATTAAATGAAAGAGAAGTTCAATGCCTACCTAAATTAGTATCACTAGTCTCCTAATGGAAATGAACAAACGAGGGAGTAATAGGCTTCCTGAAACCAGAAAATAATATCTTATTTTATCCTGTCGAAGCCAAAAGAATATATTCATTATATCTTTTTCCCTCAAGGCAAAAGCAAAATCCAAACATACAATCCGAATATACCTGACCATTCCTGTTTAAGGCTCTAATAACTGAAATTAGAAGAGATTCAGTAGTAAGAGTTTCCACACACAAAGCCCACGTAGCATTTCTGTTTCATTACTGTCACAAGTGAGCAGTTTCCCTTGATAATGCTGCTTTGTGTACAGAAGAAAGAAGAACAAGAAGTTGTTTCTCCTAAGCAAAAGGAGATGAATGGATGTGGAAACCTGATGACAAACAGCCTTGTGCTTCCTGGGGGGAAGGAATTTGAACAGGATGAACGCATCTTGTGTTACACTATTTTCACTCTTTAACTCTGGTGATTTCAGCCCTCTGCCCAGGTGTAGATCTTTCCATCAGCAATAGTTCCTCTCAGCTGCACTTTCCCCCATGGATTAATGGTAAACTGTGTAGCGTGCACAAAACAGGAGGATTAACCCCCCACATTTTATAAACCAAATGCTTATAGAGTGTTTTAATAGCAAGAAACCCTCATAGCTCAATTTTGTTAGTCTTGCTATTTCTTCTCAGTTGGGAGAAGACTTCAACAAAACACATTTGGAATGTTATGCCGTATTTTGCTTCATTTCTATTCCCACTTGCTAGTGTCTTTCATCACCTTTATAAAGACTGTATTTTATTTTTGCCTTAGGCTGATGAGAAGTACGTAGCAGAGTCTGGAGAAAGACTACATTAGGAAATTTGAAAGTGGTCTATCATGATCAATTTTTCATTTTTGATGTCTTCTCCCTGTGCACATAAATTACATTTTTCACTTCAGAAGGATTAAGAATTTGTGAGATGAATTCCAAGATTGTCCTTCTGTGTTGCAAGGAATGCATTTTACATTTTACAAAGTGAAAAAGAGCACAAATATTTGGTGGTTGAGCACACATTCATTGTCTTGCTCTGCACTGAAATAGTTCATGACTCTTGCTCCCTGCTAAGTGTAGTGTAAGGGTGCAATCACTTGAGATATCTATGATTGAACTCAGCACGGAGAGCTCCAAAGTACTGAAAAGGAAAGCACTTTTTTCCTTAAAATATGTCACACAAATGTCGCACCACTTTCCATAGCAGGCAACCATAAAATGGCTCACTCCTGACCCATGACTAAAATGTTAGTGTACTTTCTGAGATTCTGTCAAACAATATGTGATATGATGGACTTCCTTAGGTGACTGTGAGAAATATTGTGAGTGTATTGTGTCCTACATTCCCAGTGACACTGTACCTAATGGCAGAGGCTTGGAAAAAGATGAGCTTTAAGGTCCCTTCCTACCCAAACCATTCCTGATCCTCTAAGTTCTACCGTGACGAGGAGCACTGATTTATAAGTACAGCCTAAGTTTATTTGTTTATTCATGGTACAGATAATTTTTTTCCCCTTACATAAGTGTAGAATTTATTTTGTCTATCTATGAATGATTGCAAAATGGAGTTGTTAACATGTGCTTTAACCTCACATATTGCTGTGTTTTCTTCAAAGATTCTCTTTTGAAAAACAAAATTATTTTGGAGTTGTTACTTACATACTATTGAATTTGGGGACCTATTCAAAAGCAAATCCTACTATATTAATCAATCCCTGACGGATCAAGTTAGTCCCTTATAAAACTGCTAACTACCTGTTCTCATAGTAGATGAGTTGTGTTGGTTTGTGTTTCATTAGACCACCTTTGGGAATTGAATTCTGTAATTGGAATTCCACAGATGACAACTTTAAATCCCGTCATTCCCAAAACATTCAATGGAAAAGACCATTCAACCATACTATTGCAGATTTCAATTCCTAGGTTTATTCGTGGGGACAGAGGACACCAATTTAGTGTTAGAGACCATAACCTCTGAAAATACACATTTGTGCATCTCATATGCACTTAATTCTGAAAATGTTAACCATTTTGGACAATTTGTGCCTTGGTGACTGCTGTGGTTTTCGGGTCTCCTTCAGAGTGAAAATATTCACCTGCCTTCTGATAAATGGAACAAATAAAGAAAACTTAACCCAGCTTCAGATAATTTGTGTTAGGCAAAGCCTTGCTGATAGCTGATTTTATATTTTACTGCTCAGAAGGAGTATTTCTAGGTGGCATGTAAACATGGGGAAAATACGTCAGGTTCTTCTTAATAAATGTTATCCTGATCCTGGTAAGATGAGTTTAATCTTCAGGTTACATATTTGCTTAAATTTAGTCTTCTTACGTATTTATCACATGGGGATTTACTTTTTACGTATTTTTTGGCCTGAGACGCCATTTACGAATTTGAGGTTAGAGAGTTTCTTGGGGTGCAGAGGTAAACAGTTAATATAAGAATTATTCAAGAAGTTTTGAGAGTTCAAGTAATGGATCATGAAATAAAGTAAGTGTGATTTATTGATGTTCCAATTAGGGGTAAAGACAGAGATACAGAGGTCAAAGTTGTTTTCCTGAAGGTTCAGTTTCATAATCTGCTGATGACACAGAAACAGAGATCAGGTTCACATTAACCCTTGTGTAATGATATTTCATTTTTTGAACAACAGGAATGACTGTAAAGCTGTGAGATTTGTCCTAATGTAGTATAACAATAATGTTGTATAATGATTTTGTTCATCTGGAATTGACAATAATTAACTCAAATATTTTTATAAACAGTGCCATTTCCAAGGAAAATGGCAGTTCACAATCCAGTTCACCACAAGGATTAATGGATCTTGTTGTCACTGCTAAAATGTAGTGAGTTCTGACGTAAGAATTCCCATCCTGCAGAAGAATCATTTAGAAAGCAACATGTCAACCCCACCTGCTTCACTGAATGACCTGCTAGAATATTCATTAGGGAGAGAGGTTTGCTTGAATATTTCCAGTAGGAACTATTTTTGCATGCAAACTCCCTACAGAATATCTGAAAGTTCATCATAAAGATAAGGAAATGCTTTATTCTTATATGTCAAAATTGACTTTCATGAATGCAAGTCTGAAAACAATTTGAGAGCACTTGATTTTAAATGGGAGCATGACTTAAGTCTTTAAACCATGGATAATGCAGACTACTTAACAATCTGATCACAATCTAAAAGAGCTCTTTATCATTGAACATATTTACTGGGTTTTCTTTCTGAGCATTTTTTGCATGAATTATAGTGTTGCTTTTTAAGACAGTTTTGTGCTTTTATTTGAAAGGTTGTATATTTTTTTTTTCTTCAGTGGAGCAGTCATCCATAAAATGGTCAATTTGGTAAATACCATGTCTTTCAGACATCAAGCTTGAAAATTTGTCAGCAGAATTAAGTTTTCCGGTTTTCACACTGTTCCTGTTCACTGGCTGGATCCATGAAGAAAGAACAATTAGAGCATGGGTCAGGATCCTGCTTTCATTACTTTTACAGCAAACTTCCCCATCTTTCTGGATCAATAGTGGTACTGTGAGAACAGCAGAGTTCTGGTGGGACAGAGCTCGTGTGTATGGAAGGAATAATTTCACTACATCCTATGTAAAGGGACACAGTTTGCATTAGCAATTAAAATTTTTCATATGCTTAATTGTTCATGACATATGAATTTCAGGCTATTTCACTAAATAAATATTTAATATTATAAAAATTAGGGGAAAAAATAATCATGAGACAACGGAAAATCTATTTCAGTTGTCACATTGAATTCTTATCAGCAGGTTTCTATAGAAGGGAAAATACTAACCCATACTAAAAAAAAAAATGCAGTAATGAAGGAGAAGAGAGTACTGTAGCACATTTATTTCATCTAAGTAATTCTGGGTACCTGGCACATCAGAGACAGTGGGAGACTCTTACTATAGTATATTATCTGCATGGAACATGTTCCACATCTGCCTCTTACAGTCAACACACCAGATTCATCACTCTACAGTACCAAATTCATAGACTTACAGAATGGTTTGAGTTGGAATGGACCTTAAAACTCATCCACCCTCTACCATGGGTAGGGTCACCTTCCTGTAGACTAGGTTGCTCCAAACCATGTGCAGCCTAGTCTTGAACACTTTTGGAATGGGGAACTCACAACTTCTCTGGCACCAATAGTATCAGATTTCTTACATATTTTGTTCCTTTGAAGATGAACAAACAGACTTTGAAAGAAGGAGTAGACGTCACCAGGTTTGGCTGCACTTGCTTTGGCAGCATTATTATCTTCTATTCCACTTGCGTCACAGAAAGTCTTCCCAAACCTGTATACTTCTGGTTAGCAAAATGGATAAAATGGACAAATTCAAGGTGGTATTACTGAAGGCATAGAAAGGAATACCAAAATTGTATCACTGTTCTTTTGTTTCTTTGAGTCTACTGAAACTCAGTAGAACTGGATGAATTACTTGAGTGCAAGCAAATGTTTTCTCTTTCCTGTTAGTCTATGCTTGTTCTTAATTCCTGAGAGCACTTTGTGTAAGAATGATTTTTGTCTATGTCTTTAGATGTCAAGGTGAAATATGTCTCATTTTTTCAAAGCAGATTTGCCTGACTTTAAGACTCAGCTGCAGTATTTGTGGAGTCAAAGACTACCAAACTGCAACCAACAAGGATAATGGGACAAGGAAGATTGGAAGAATCAGGGATAATGGTCAAACCACATGCTAGTCACATTCAAGCTCTCTTTACTGGCAGTCATTCTCCTGCTGTTTTCCTCCCCATGCCAAATCATGCAGCTTTCCTCTTCCGACCCTAATAGACCACCCACCCTGCTGCATAAACAAATTCTACCATGTCTCTCTTGCTTTGCAGAATAATATGCTGAGTTTTGAGTGGCAGACCAGAACAGCAGAGCTGGTCTCACTCTTGGATGGATACCTCTCGCTTTCAAAAGCAACTTCCTTAGTGGTTACGTCCCACAGGTCAGCATCGCTTTTTAGGGGGTCAAGGCCAGTGCCCCTCCACCTTGGCTGGCATTCATTTTTACAGTTAAATACCTGCTTAATCATCACCCAATTCTGAATCTTAGACAACAGACACTACAAGGAAAAAGCACACTTCAAAGGGTTTTAAGTGTTTCACTTCTAATCACTTTAGAAATGAAACCTTTTGAATTAAACTGAAGCCAAGGAGACACTGAAGTACTCCAGCCCTTCATGGGTATTTGGTCTCCCTTTTTCCAAATTGTATTCCAATAGCTCATCATCAGATTTTTTTCCCTTTGCCACCTGAACCATAGGAGTTCTCCTGCGTCTTACTCTACATTATAAAAGGGGAAATTATGGACTTCTTATCTGTTCCCAGAGCCCTTTGGGACACTTGGGACCCCACCCACACCGTTCCCCTTTGTGACGAGGGGCTGCGTGTGCCCAGAGCCCATTGTGACACCTGGGGCCGCGCCCTGACCAGGCGGGTATAAAAGGGCACAGAGAGCCCGGCGGTGCCCACTCCCAGGAGAGCAGCTCCGGCAGGAGACAGACAGCGGCTCCGGCAGGAGACAGCGGCTCCCGGGAGAAGGCGGAGTGTGAGCAAGTCTGAAATGTCTACGGACATGGAGACGAGCTCATTCACAAAGCCCAAGACAACGTGGACGAAGAAGGTGATGGGGCAGCACGCAGCTGCCTCGGGGCCGGGCTTGCCCTGGGGGAGGGAGCTGCTGCACCGTGACTCCTGGGCTGGGCCTGGCGCTCAGGTGGCAGCACCAGAGAGCCGGGCAGCGGCCCCTCATAGCCTCAGGGCCCGCAGCTGGGCTCTGCTGCACTTGCTGTGGTGCGGCCTCCTCGCCATCCTGAGCAAGGTGCTGGCTGTGATCTGGAGATGCGGCCAGCGGCTGGGCCTGGCTCAGGGCACGGGCTCGGGGACGGCGGCAGCAGCCGCCGCAGCAGGGGCAGAGAGCCGGGCAGCTGCCCCGCACGGCCCCAGCTGCGTCCCCGGCCCCTCACCAACACAGGAAGCTCACAGGCAGGGGGCAGCACCGAGGGTAGTTCTGCCAGGACTGCAGAACGAGGAGGGGGACATCGCAGAGGATGTCCAGTCCAGCATCAGTGGGGATGAGAGCTACACATCGTGTAGTTCTGACCCAAAACTCCTGGAGCCTTGGAAAGGCACAAAAACCGGAGATCAAGCAGCTGTGAAAAGGGAAGATAAGAACATGGAAAAGTTGCCAAAGAAGAGGAATGTCATCATTATCCACACCATCTGGGTGAATCCCCGCTACCCACAGCTGCTGATGGACCCCGACTTGGTGCTGGAAGATGAGGAAGATGCTGAGCTGCCGAGCACATCTTATGCCCTGGTAGCTCCCAGGTACACCCAGCCAGCAGGTGCTGCCCCGGCCAGAGCTCCAGAAGATAAGAAGCACCCTGTGCGTGCCACTGCCCAGCCACAAGAGATGGCAAAGGCAGCAGCTTCTGCAGCCCCTGTCGCGCAGGCGGCAGCAGCAGAGAGCCGGCCAGCGGCCCCGCACAGCCTCAGGGGCCGCGGCCGGGCTCTGCTGCACTCGCTGCGGCGCGGCTCCCGGGCCATCCGGAGCAGGGTGGCGGCTGTGATCCGGCGATGCCGGGAACACAGAGCCACAGGCGTCAGGGCCCGGAGGCAGTGAAGCCGGCCATAGGAATCAGGAGAGGGAGGGCAGGGAGAACAAGGGAGGGTTAGGAGATAGGGGGGATCAAGGGAGGGGTAATAGGAAACACAGGGGAGTTAAGAGAGTGGGTAGAGAGGGAGGGCAGGGAGAACAAGGGAGGGTTAGGAGATAGGGGGGATCAAGGGAGGGGTAATAGGAAACACAAGGGAGTTAAGAGAGTGGGTAGAGAGGGAGGGGAGAAAACTTTAGCTACTTTAGGTTAAGTGTTCTGATGGCCTAGAGATTAGTTTGACCAGTCTAGATAAGATGGTTTTGTTGAAATAAAAGGACTGAATTAATAAATACAAAGTGGTTGCTTTTTTCATTGCACTATAGTCATCGTTTTGGGGGGAGATCCTGAATGCCAAAGCCTTTGGGTTGCTGGGGCGGTGCAGTGTGTGCTGTGTGGGGCAGAGGAGAAAGGCGCTGCCTGCGCCGGGAGGGATGTGGGGACACCAAGTCCTTGTGACTTGTGGCACAAGGAGTTTGTTTGATGCAGGACCCCATTCTTGCATCCCAGTTCTCCTCCAAGATAGCTGCCTGCTGTAGAGATCATTCTGGGGGATCTCTGAGGGAAGGAGTGTTTGCCTGGCATTGCAAATGGCAGCTTCTCAGCCACCAGGGACCACCCACACAACTGGGTATCTGAATTAAATCTTCACTACTTGACACACACAGAACAGCTGCTCTCGGGGCAGCTACACACCCACTCTCCTGGTGCAACCCCATGTTCCACTGCCCAAGCCCCGTCCGTGTTTGTGTCAGTTTCTCTCCTATTTACACTCCAAACAGCATCAGGTTTTCTCTCACACACATTCAAAACAGCACCAGCTTCTGTGCTCCGGGCATCCCACCCTTGTTCCCATTAATGTTGACAATTCTGGAGGATGCCTGTGCACAAAAGATTTGAAAGGCACTTGTGATTGCTAAGCAAATTGGTTTCATTAGTTGATGTATCAAATAACACACACCAACCCCTAGATTCATGAAAAGCTGCTGAGCAGGAGAAGGAGGAGCACAGTGCTCGGGTGGGAGGGGCAGGCCGGGCACCTTCAGACTGTCCCCTGGATGGAAATGGAGTGCATCTTTTCCTTCTCTCCATTTCCTCCACAGAACCACACCTTAGATCTCCTCCACTGCACTGGAATTTTTCCAGTTACAATGGCATTGCACGCTTGGTCAGAGTGTGCGATGAGGCCACAATGGCTCATGATACCCACTCCATGCTGACCTCAGCTCCTGTGAGTATTGTTCCTCTTTCACAGGTGAAGTTCCCATTGATTGACCAATCCATTGTTTCTCTTAAGGGTCAAATTCCCACCAGTTAGACAAGAGGGTTTTCTTCATTGACTTTTCTTCATTATCTTGTTGAGGTTCACAACAATGAACCAAAGATGGCACAACCTTAGACACAACTTCGGGCCCTGGCACAATCATAAAATGAACATTTTTCTCTTTTCTAAGACCTTAATTTCAGGACTGGATAACACAGAGCTTTGGAATCATGTCTTCATGTTCTGAAGTATCTCAAATGAGCACATGGTCCCCTAATGATGAGTTATCTAGGACTTGCTTGGTGGTAGCAGTGGGTTTGCATGTCAGAGATTAAATTTCATGACAATCCTTTCACTGGGCCAAAAGGGATGAACAACTTGAATTTTATATCACCAAAGGGATTCCAGAGGAGGCTCTGAGACTCTTCCATTTTTGTAAAAAAAAACCTAGGTATTGTTGCTAAGAAAAAACCACCTTGTTCTCTGAGGGAATCTACATTAAACTTCCCAAGGAATGGAAGGCAGCCCAAGCCACAAAACAAGGAAGATATTTGTACTTTTGATTTTAAAGTCGCAGTCCTTCAATAACATCTGAGAAGAGCAGCTGCACATTATTAGTGCAGGCAAAAATCCGTCACCTTCCTGATGAGCTTTAGGCAACTCCAGATCTTAATTTTCCAGGACCAAGCACAGCCAATTAAACCTGGCAAATACAGGGCGGATTTGCATTTGTATCTGTGCTCCCTGACTGATGTTCTTGGGTTTGGTGGCATTACTTGTGGATCCTGGAAACAGTTTTATCTCGAGCAGGGCCAGAAGGATGTTCTGAGGCCTGAGCTTTTAAAAACACACAAGTCCTGTGCTTGGCGATATCTTCCCATGTGCAGGGAGCAGTGAGCTCATCCAGGTGAGGCAAACATATCCCTTATGTCCTATTTCTCTCCACCCTTTCTTTTGATTTTAAATCTGTGGAACTGGAGGGAAAAACTTCCCCCAGGAAGCAGACACAGGCTGCCCCCGTGCTGTGGGTCCTGTCAGCCCTGGCCTGTGCTGATGGAAGGTGGATGATGCTTTTGTGATTCATCTCCTCCTGCAGGAATTTTAATTTTTCACAATCACACGCCTTGATGAGGTTTCTCACCAATTGTATAGATTTTAGAAATCACCAGGTTCCCAAAGCGGGGTAGGTTTGGGAGGGAGACGGGGGTTTCCTGGATGATCCAGGCGCTACCTGGAGAATCGAAGCGCTGCCTGGGCAATTCAGGCGCTGTCCACAGGATCCCAGCTCTGCCCACAGCATCCAGGCACTGCCCACAGCATCCAGGCACTGCCCACAGGATCCTGGCAGTGCCCACAGGATCCAGGCACTTCCCACAGGATCCAGGCAGTGCCCACAGGATCCAGGCTCTGCCACAGGATCCAGGCTCTGTTCACAGGATCCAGGTAGTGCCCACAGGATCCCAGCTCTCTTCACAGGATCCAGGCACTGCCCACAGGATCCAGGCACTGCCCACAGGATCCAGGTAGTGCCCACAGGATCCCAGCTCTCCCCACAGGATCCAGGCTCTCCCCACAGGACACCGTCCAGCCGCCGCGGCCCTCAGGGCAGGAGGCAGGAACAGAGGGGGCTGCAGAGAGTGCAGCTGGAGGGAGGCCTTGCTTTCACTTGGCTTTGTTTCTTAACACCCAGGGGCTGGGAGCATCCATATTTTTCCTTATAGTCCAAGCCCAGCGAGTCCAGCCCGGGAAAACCATTTCAGAACATAAACAACCACGTTCTACCGGTGTCCTACAGGAAGGAGTGAATGGCAGCAGGAATTTCCCCTGTGTGCTTTGCCTCAAGCCCCTGTGACTATACCTCTGCCCCGAAGAATTATGATCTGATTCTGTAAGCTGACCCACACAGCCAAAGGGAGATGAGGACTTGGGCATTGTCATTACCATCAAAGAAAGATGTGGCAATTCTCAGATGAGAAATCATTTACCTGCAAAAGGACATATCATTGTTAGGAGATAGTGATACATGATTATCATGAGCAAAACTTGGCTCTTGGGAAAATTAATTCAATTTATTTCCATTTGAAAGAGACTGAGATGAGAACAAAAGACAAAAATTAAAGCTCCCCCTACCATAAGTTTCTCTCTGCTCTTCCTTCCTTCTCACACTCATCCCCTGCTCCAGACCAGATCATTTCACGTAGTCCTTTACAATTCATTCCAGCAAGGAATCTTCCATGGACTGCAGTCCTCCAAGACAAATCTGCTCATGTGTGGGCTCCCCGTGGGTCACAGCTCCTACAGGAAATATTTCTCTTTGCCCACATATTGTTTTTCAGCCTCTCAGTATTTTAGCTTGGTTTTAACAGATGATTATGATATCATTTATTTATCATTTTGTATATTCCACAGTAATAAAATATCACCTACAAACAGCTAATTGTCAGTGTCAGAACATACTGTTCCTTTCAGAACATCTCTGGGAAGAGATTCTACTGCAAATGGTGAAAATCCATCTGTAAACCAGAAGTGCATTTTTCCAGTTCAATGTAACAAAAATTTGTTGCTGTGGGATATCACATCTTTTTCTGAATAAAAATGTTAATACAGATATCCTTGAAACCCCATTCTAAAACCGAGTGCACTGATTTTAATACTGCCAACTGCTCAAGTTTATGTACAAGGCAAATGGAAAACAATTTTTTGATCCAAGTTCTGTTCACTTTATGTTTATTCCATTCTTATATTTATTCCCCAATGTTACCTTTTGGACATCATGTGAAGAAATTGTTGGAGTTTACTCAGTTTGACCATTCTGAGTATCATTATATATATTATTTTCTATGCCTTTTCAAACATAATAATCTTTATATACTGATCTCTTAAGCATATGCTAAGATTTTTATTTGTAGAGAAAATGAAGACAATATTAGAAGATCATTGGAAGATCATTGAAAATAGTCAAAACTTCCTAAAGTTTTCAGAAGGTGGTGATGAAAGCATATCTAAAAAAGCTAATGGCACTATATTGGAAAAACATGCCTTTTCAATTCTTGCTGCTGTTCCTCTGAGTTCCTCAGAGGTATTTTTGTGTCAATAAGTGCAAAACACTATAATTTTTTTTGTGGTTACTTCATATTTTGACAAAGATTTTATTAGGAATAGCTGATGATTCGTTACCAGATTTTTCTACTATGAAATTGAGTGATATCTGTTCACTGTTACATGTGAAGATACACTGTAGAAGCTAAATGCAAAAAGCAAGCTGGAACACAGAGCCTGTGTGAAACTGAGTCACACAAGCTTCTCACTCTGGCCTGAGAAAGCATAAGGAAAAACCCAAACAGTCCTTGGTGAAAGACAACAATCCTTGCAGGTGTTGTTTAAGATCTTTGTTGTTTACTTGCAAGAGACAGCCAAGGGGTGGTGTTTCACTTGACCAATGATAGTGATGTGTTGCTTTAATGACAAATGAGAGTTTTACCTCTTGGACCTTCCAGAACATGTCTATAAAAGAAGAACTGGAATAATAAAACTTGCTCTCTTGGACAATGCAGCTAGGAGAGCCAGTGTCGTGCTTCTCACCTTTCCTGATACAGTGCAACAACACACTGTGGCTTCTTTAACTGGATTGCCTTTGGTGGAAGCCCAGCAGACCTGCAGATTAATGAACTTCTTGTTAGTAGTCAAAATGCTGTCCTAACAATACCAACTGGATGTCTGCTGGAATGAATTTGGGTCCTGTTGGTGAGAGCTGGAGTTCAGTGAATGATTAGTGTGCTCTACAGGAACCTTTAAAGAGGGTGATTAATCAGCTGCATAAGGTGATTAGTTGGTTTTTATTGCATAGTTTTGTTAGGTCAAAAACTTAGATACTAAAAGCAGAAGACTTAGGTAATAAATGATTTAAAACCTCATTGAAATGAAAATAGGTTTCTAGGCTTTTTATTTCACCTAATAAACAATG
This sequence comes from Pseudopodoces humilis, assembly GCF_049639895.1. NCBI lineage: Eukaryota > Metazoa > Chordata > Aves > Passeriformes > Paridae > Pseudopodoces > Pseudopodoces humilis. The sequence goes on from NC_142209.1 coordinate 8,668,065, forward strand.
CCCCTGACAATCTTCTTCCTTGTTTGGCATAACTTGTAGTCCTATATAATTTCATCAAATCAAAACCACAGGCATAGGGTCATTTATGCAATAACTCAGTCTTCTGTTTCCTCGGTAACGGACTCATCAAGAGATGAAATATGGCCACCCACTTTCTTTTCCTCTGTTGTATGTTCTCATGCTAATCCATATAAGTTATTAGTTTCTATCTCCTCCTCGTATTTCCGCCTTTACATTTAGTTGCTCTGTTTGGTTGGATGTTGAATATTTATTTATTCCATCATTAGTAAACAAAATAGGGCAAGTATTTAGAAAATTTAAAACTTGACAAATTAACATACTGAAGAGAGCAGATAACCTGCAGGTGGACCCTTTTTGCTCTGAGGAAAGAAAGAAACATATCCTTGCAAATTTGTACAGCTCTGCAGGTAAATTGAGCAAAACAAGAAGATTGGAAATCTGTTTTTTAAACTTTTTCATCTTTTAGATCAATATATAGAATTTCTATAATCAAATTTCAATTAACATTTGTTTTTAAAAATAATAGTAAACTAAATTCAGCAGTAACGTTCTGTGTCAAATCTAAATGTTTCTATTGCATGGAAAAATTATTCATCTGCCACATCTAGATAGAGATATATTTGCTATGCTCTAGCAAACAAGTGTAATTGTCAAATCTACTGGATTCTGTCTCTGGGTGTTGAAATTTTTTAACAAGATGATGCTATCAATATTTTAGAAATATCCCTAAAGGTTCTCATTTGTGGCCAACACCAAGCAGAGAACACCAAATTGTTGTCATTTCATGGCTCTTATTCTCACAACACAGTCTCTGATTCATTTTCTTGTGGCTGACTTCACCAGGTCATGGTAATTGCTCCATGACAAAATCTGCCAAAAGCTCTAAAACACTATGATAAAGCCTGGATCGTGGCTGCTGTGTATCATCTCCTCAGAACTCATAGTAACACTAATTGCAATTGATCACAAAATGATAACCAAATGAAGCGCTGTTCAGTATTCCACTGGGATATTTTCTTACCACTTCAGTGTTGGAGAATGAGGTGTAGCTACTCCAATTATGAAACCCAGCAAAGAATGAGGCCATTTGGTTTCCTCTGCTTTCTCAAGCCTTTTCAGTTTGGGGTGTAATCCAATTATTTTAAATGCAAGCACATTGACTGCAAGCACAAAAAGCCCAAATGGTGTTCTCTAAATCTCTTTGAAGAGAGTGACTCACCCAAATTACATTCAGCTTTAGAAGAGCAAAGATGTTCAGAACATTTGCTCATACTGCTTTTGATAAATACAGTTAATTACACAATTCTGCTGGGCATTGAAACACCTTCATTGAAACCCAGGAAGCAGAAGAGAACAGTCAAAGAAGACATCCTCTCCCAAAGACTTATTTGTTATATAAATATTCTTTCAGAATGAATGAGGACTAAAATCAGAAGTTTCAAAGAGTACAAAAAGACTGCATCAAGACTTCCCCGAAAGAGAAAGCAGAGTTTGATTATGAGAAGTGATTTTATCTCTAAATGCATATGAAAATAATTTCTACTTTATTACATCATATTTACATATAATCCAGCCCATGCTCATAGACGTTTAGTTTATCACCCATATTTAATATTTTTCCCCCTTGAAATAAAACAAGGGTTTGAAATTTATCTTCTCTGAAACACGAGAATTTGTCTTAGGAAGACACAAGTATCAGAATGAGGACAATACCTGGTTTAAATGACATTTTGAATATCCTTGGGAGCTGCTGAGTGTGTCTGTCTTGCAGAGTCAGTATTCAGAATCCACACATTTTGATCAATGATAGTTTGTCACAAACTATAAACTATTACTTGTCCTAATTAAGAGTTTATAAAGTATTCTTAAAACTATTCTTCTCCTAGTTCTCCATCTTTGCAAGGTTTGTGTGTTTGCTTAAAAGATGTAAACTTTATGTGCAAGATGGAAGATGCAAATGTCAAGATTTTTCTCTCATCTTTTCTGGAATATGAATGCCAGCTGCTCCTTTGGAATTTTCTTTAGCCTTTCAAGCATCAGCAGTTTCTGCATCCTTCTTTTAAATAATTAAAGTTTTAGCTATTTGTAGTGACAAAACATTGCACTCTTTTGTCCTAAGTCTTTGGATTTCATTTGTATGACTATCAACCCTTGCAGCTGTTCTCTTTGTATGAAACCTTCTGTAAACTATATAGGAAAACCTTTTAAAACTGTACATTCATTTTCAATCTAATTTACCTGTATATATCACTTAATAAATTAACTAATTATCTAATGTATTAGTATTACAATAGCTAAGCATCCTAAATGTTGAGTCAGAATTCCATAAAGTTCTATATGGCCATCTTTTTTCTTGCTTTTTTAAACCATTTTGAGTCAGTCTCTCATTTCAGTCAGGAGAGAGCATATTGGCTTTTGATGCCCTGAATGTAACACCAACATCTGGCCTGTTAAAAATAGTTAGCAGCTTAAAAGTAAAATACGATATGTGAAATCAATTTTCACGATAGGTGAAACTGTATAAATGTGTTGACACAGGAACAATGTCTTTCTTAAGAAAGGAGAAGTTCTCTTCCTTAAGAAAGTGAAGGGAAACCAAAAATGAAAATCCATAGGGACAGAATAAAAATAGACTCCACTACTTAAATGCTCAGAGGGCCTCATAGGTCTGCAGAGAAAGTGGGAGTTGAAGTGAAAAATATTTTGTTTAAAAATCTTCATTCATGACTGACACTTTAAGCATCGCAGAAGATTTTTCTTCCCTGTTTTGCCTGGGGAGGCATTCTCTAAATCTGACAGGCTTTTTGGTGTTGTAGATATGTGCTTGGGAGTGTGGAAAGAACTTTTTGACTTTTTGCTCATGATGTTTTCTGAGAGGTGACTTTCACCTGGGAACAGTCTTACAACAGCTGTGGAGGCATCCTTCAAAGAGCATTGAAGGATTCTGCCTGTGTGCAAAGAGAAGTTGCCCAGTAGAGCAGAGAGAAGGAGCTGACATCTTGAGAAGGGAAATGAAAAGGAAATGAAGCTTTGGATGCATCTTTGGTGTAGGAGTCCAGAAATGTAGAGACATTTCTCTGTCTATTCTATTCTTGAAAAAAACATCCATCCTATATGGTATTGACAGAATGGCTTCCAAATATCCCTGAGCAAATCAAGATTTGTAAGAGATTAAGTAGAAAGTAGAAAAATGTTTAATATATCACTGAGGTGAAAATACAGATTTTAGAGGGGTTTCACACATGGAGCAAAGATGGAGGAAAAAGGGTGTAGTGTTTAGTTCTTCCTTCTTCTCCATGCTTCTGCAGTTGTTGGGAGCACAAAGAATGATTGGTTTAGAGTTAGTCACAGCTTTAATTACATAAGTAGATATAGAAAACTTATTTGTTAAGATATAATATCAATACACGTGTC